>NW_028186701.1:2020977-2050988 GCF_003343005.1 Rhea americana
AAGAATGAATTGGAAAGGAAAGAGGGAATGAAAGGGTAAGTGGACAGAAGTTAAGACTAGACATAGCACCATATGTTGTTATGGTACCCCCTTTGGATGTAAAGGTTTCCACTATCTGCTCCAACAAGAGACTGTCTTAAACAGCCTAAGAAAAAGTTAAACCACAAGATAAGTGTGAAAAATGGAGTGTTAATATGGGAAGAAATATATTCTTCTGAGAAAGAAGCAAAAACGGTCTCCTTCATTGCCTTACTCTAAGAGAACTTTGTAAACAACATTTTCCTGTAAACTCATAATTTTTTTGCAGCCTGTCAAGTGTTTTTCCCAGCACTTAACATCTGAGTGTGAGATAAATTGCAAATCGCCAGCCTATTATTTCAAAAGATTTGTAACTGTTGATAGCTAAATAACATTTCTGTGTATTAGTATCAGAAATCTGAGATTTTCAGCATTCTATCTTTATTTCCAGCTCTGACCTGAGGGGAAAGAAAACCAGACACTGAGGACAGAACAAGAAGAGACTGGCCAAGCTGAAAGCAGAGATGATGTCAATGKGTAATTTGAACAGCTCACAAGCAAACCCTTTGGGCAGACTGATGCAAAAGAAGTCCTSGCAGGAGGGCACTCGGTATTTTTTACTGCTGTTTACTCTAGGCATAGGGAGAGGGAYCCGGATCCAGGATTCTCCCAGGCTCCATGAGGGTCCATGTCACACGCAAGTCTGTACATATTAACATCACTGCTGACGGAGCTCTGACTGGAGAAACATTCACCAGGTACTGCCTTATTATGTCCTTCCTTCCCTCTYCTGACCTAGGAGGAGGCCCTAGGAGATTCTATAGTCTTTCATTAGGGCACTTGGAGGAGCTAAAATAGATCTTTCAACCAGCAAAGCCGTTGGTAGGGATGAGCTTCTTTGCAACAGCCAAGGAATGCCACAAATACAAATATCAAGGATACTGTTGTGAAAAGCTTCCAAAATTCAATATATTGAATCTTAAGAATTTCTTATAATTACTGTATTTATTGGATATATACATGTGTCTATATATATGTATGTGTATATATATGTGTGTGTGTATATATATACATATATACATTGTGCATATATATTACATGTGTGTGTATGATTATACCTACATTGTCTAYATATTTATATAAATAAAAGGAGGTTTTCTTATTGCTGAGGTTTATTACCAGAGCTGTAGAGTCTATTTTAGAGTGCAAGCTGCAGAAAATCACCAGAGAAGTAGMAGATTTGCAGTATACAGCTTGACAAGTTCTTTGGTACTTCTGTGGTAAACATAGCACAAGGCAGACAAAACCCTTACCCACTATCAGCAGACCTTTCAGCCCACTCTTCATTCTTCATCCTCGGCCTCTCTTTTACGTATTAARTACTAAATACAGTAGCCCAGCTTTTGCTGTTTCTACACTGACTGGAGCTAACAYGCATTGTTTATTGGAAAGGAAGAATTGCATTAAGGGGAAGAATACYTTACGGTAGGGCGGGAACCTCAGGAACATCAATCACATCATATAGCCCTGCTCAGTTTTACTAATACTCCATCTCCAAACTGTTGAAGGCATTTTGACACCCTTGATATATGCCCGGGGCAGTCAGAAACACAGGTACACAAAGGAAAAATTATTTTGAAAACTGTCTCCAACTGGTAATACAACTGTATTCCAATTCTGACTAGCATCACTCTTAGCTTGATTACACAAACCGAAACGAAAGCTAAGATCAAAGCAGAGGAGCTCTCCAGCAGTCTGAACAACTCCACGACAGGTGGTGGAAGGAGGCAGACAGACACAGAGGAGACGAGGAAAGCGCTCACTTGAATAAAGCTATACTACCTTACACCTGCTGAAAATCCAGTCCATTATATCTCAGCTGACAGCAATGAAAAGTTGCAAAGTGGGTTTAAATTACTGTTTGCATTAGATGAATAGGTAATAATGAAAATGCAACCCTTCAAATCCCTTCAAGTGGGGTCTTTACAATGCTAAGATTATGCTGCGCACATTATTAAAGAAAATTCTAACAGGTTGATTAGCTCTTTCTAATGGTGCCCATCCATTATTAATAAAGCAATCATACTTTYAAGGCTTGATTCTCAATTATTTCATTAGCTGAATGAAAAACTAAACAAAGAGTGAGAGAGAAACATTTTGACTTTGTTAATAGCCCTGGAAAGAAAAATCTCTTCCTCCACAGTATATTTACTGAAATATTTGGCAAGCAGAATAACCAGCCTTTATGGTTGAGGATCTTCAGCTGGTGAACRTATGCCACTGAACCACTCAGATTTCCTCATTAACTCTGTGTCATGGAAAGATTTAAGAGTACATGAGGTTTGGCGTTAGGAAAATGTCAAAAGATTTGGCTGCCTTGCTTGGCCTTTGTTTATGAATTGGCTTGATCTAGAAAYGGGTCTGAAAGCCTCCCATAAACACCTCTTGTCTTTGGAAAAAGTGCAAAAGGAAGCCTTGAAATATATAGGCTCAAAAATACTCGTAAACAAATCCAGCTTTTCAATTTACATAAAGCTCAGAATATTTTTTTGTCTTTTAGCAAAACATTGAGAAACAAAAGTACTGTCCAGGTCAAGCATCTTGGATGTAATTTATAAACAGAACCACAGAACTTCTAAGAACAACACAGTGTTATTATGTAAAAAAGAAATTAAAGATGCTTCCCACTCTGCTGCTCACCTTCCCTATATTTACACAAAATCACCAGCCACTGCACTTTCAGTTTCTGACAGGTAAATCCCCACTACCCTGAGAGAGAGCCGCAGATACAGCTAACTTTTTGCTATGCATCAGAGACAACTACTGAAATTTTTCCTTTCGTAAGTAAAACAGAATCACAGAGGTCACATCCTCCTCATCCTACAAGTCATTTTTACACCAGACTAGCTCAGTTCCTTGAATTTGTCTTCAGTACACAGGCTGGGACACTCCTTTCAGTTACCTTCCCAGAGAGGAAGGAACACCAGCCTCCAGGCTGATACTCAAGTTGTGTCTTGCAAGCAAAGCGTGCAYCTGAACTATTGGCAAAAGGAAGATAAAAGCCTATTCTTGTGAACTTCCTGGAAGCTTTGTTCTTATTTCCTGTTCTTTCTGACAGCCTCCATGTACACTCCAGGCCTCTTAATAGAAGAAATCAAAACTGACTGCAGAAAGTTGCCCATAAAAGCTTTCTTGCAGAAGACCTCGGAGCAGGAGTGCAGGGGAGGCAATTCACAACTATGCCATGTAAGAGCTGTAATAGGGACCAAATAGATGAACACATTTCCCCAGTGGCTCTCCAAGATACAAGCGGATCATGTCAGCTGCTTCGGCTGCATCCTTGCAGCTAATGCAACACACCTGTAACGCTGTTGGGTGGTATTTTGGGGAATGGACCTAGGGACAGCTTCCTTCCCATGTTCCTGGGGTGTCTCACAGCCCTAGAAACACAGGCAATCAGCCAGGCATGCCTGTTTGACAGGAATGGACTCACCTCATTGAGTCTCACAGCTACTCAAAGCATAACCTTTAAAACAACAGAAAAATGTCTATCTTATCATGTGCTGAGAAGGTAGAGCAGGGTATTCCAGGTGTATAATAATACAAAGAACACATCTGTCTTTGTTTTCCAAGTGTCATTCTTTTTTATGCAATTGTACAGCATTAAAGTTCTTTTTGTAGCTGAYGATACAGAGGGAGTATTTGCAAAGTGAGGTAAAAGCAAAGATGTACTAAACAGAATTTAGAAGTTTGTCCCATGAACACAAGACAGCAGCAAATAAAAGGAAATGTTTCTTGGAGAAAACGATATTGGAGTGATAAGATTCATCTGTATGAGAAATGCAAGACTGGAATATGAAAAATTTTTCTTTTTAACAATAAACTATAGCATTCTTCCCAAAACATTTTATACCATCAGTCCTAAGCCTACCATAAGACTTTCCTTCTCCTGCCATTGTCTGGGAATAGCCAATTTAAGAGTTGATACTGGTGGCTGAGCACGTACTCAAGGCTGTGCTCCAGCGCAGGCTCTCCCGTGTGTCGATGCGTGCAACCTGCTGCAGCRCAGGCCCACCTACGGCCCACCTCAAGGCACAAAATTAAGCCCTAACACTCTGCCTTCGTACAGGCTCCAAAGTTTCCCTTCCAACAGTGTCGGAGGTAGAAAAAGCTGAACACACTGCAGCTAATGGAGTGCAGTGTGGATGTCACGAGCTCAGGTTCCAGTAAGTCTTCGTACACCGTTATGAGTGGACCGTTACGAGTGGAAATGGTGTGGTACGCAGACCACAGCCCACACRTGGCCACTCCCGCACTCTTGGGTCAGCTGGAAGAGTAGACAGGCACACAGACTGAACACCAGTCACCTGGCAGGCTGAGCTCAGCTGGCTCTGCAGCTCGTGGAAACAGGCTCATTGCTTGTACAACACCTAGTGCAATGGGGCCCTTTGGTTAGGGTTCCAATTATTATTTCTTACTAATAAAACTACATCACTGCCACATCTCTTCTGCAAGCTTTTTAAACCTAAAACTGGTACGTGGCTTGTTTCCAATACTTCCTAAGTCCCCACTACTACGTGACACGATGATGATTCAGGCCTACTGTATGACTGCAGAGTGACAAAGATATTACAGTTGTAGGAAGAGAAGAAAGGTTTGCTCCAATTAGCATTTTGTTAATGTGTTTCATGACGCTAATCCTTGACCTCAATCTGCTAAGATAATACTTCAAATTCGGAGTGCCAGGACCATTTTCGAGATCAGCCACTTTGGCTCAGSAAATTTAATTGGGACTTACAGTAGCTGTCAGAACTGAAAACTGATGAGGTGTTAATACATTGCATTATAGTAGCAGAATATYTGATTTCTGATTTACTTTCTGCAATGCTAGAGGAGGAGACTAATGTGCATTGACCAGTGATCTACAGGGACCAGAAGACAATACCACAATATATGTGATAAACCAGAAGCTTAATGCAACAAATACCCATTGTTTACTGATTTTAAAAAAGATGAATTAAAATAAATTCATAGTAACGTGTAACATTGCAAGAAAAGTAGTTTAACAGACACTGATAATCCTCTGAAAGACAAACAGCTGCTGCAGATTTTTGAAAAATGCCAGTTGTGATTCTTTATAGACCGACTTTGAAATATTGAAATATGTTTGCCAAATATATTTGCCATTTAAGTATCTCAGGAAAGGCCGAAAGAACTCTCCCCCTTCCCATTACTATGAAGGAGCTCTAATCACAACTCCTGCATCATTATGTTATCAGAGAACTCGGTATGATTCTACTCTTTCCCCTACAGATGATAAGCATAGTGTTGTCATCAGATTTTGCAAAACAGGATCAGCCTAAGCATTTAAGTCAGTATTCAGCATGAAAAACACGAGTTTTGTGTAAGTATTGAAAATCAGAAAGTGTCACTGCTCCTGCCTGTTCCAGTAATAAGTAGACGAATAATCATTAAAGAATCTATTTACTCATGWAAATTTGGAAATTATTCAGAGTCTTGCTTTTTCCATTAAACTAGGTTCTAATATCTAATTGATATATTTCAAGATAAGTCTTTTTCAAAGGAAAACAACCCATAACTGGATGCTATCTTCCAAAAAACACACTGGTACAAATCTAGGGCCTTCCACCAAACATCTGATTTAGTAGAGTAGAGGCTACTCCTGTAGGTCTGCTGAAGCTGGATGATCACCTCTTCCCATCCCCTTCAGTAACTTGCTGCAAGAATTAATTAGGCAAACTACATATTCTCCCCACTTATCTCATGGGTTTCTTTGGAACTTTAATTAACCAATGTCTCAAGAACATTCAGACGATACTTACAAAAACCTATGGTTTCTTACCAGCATAAGAGAAAGAATATAAGATTTTTTTTTCTCCCYCCCCCCYTYAGTTCTCTACAGGTGAGAGAAAACRATGTTTAAAATTTCTTTGATCACATTCAGCTCTAAATGCTTCGTAAACTCCTTTGCAAAGATTAGGTTTGAAATCAGTTATTCAGACCCATTCTGTTGGTTCAGTGTTTACTCACGCACAGACTTAAAAGGCAAAGTAACTTCTTTTTTTTTTTTTAATATAGGGTGGTGTTTCACTGTTTTCCTAGTTTCAGCTGAAATGTTTAGCAGGAGTGAGGGATTCTAGACTAGTTTCACTAGTTTCCAATGCTGACACTCTTGGGAAGTCAAAAGTCTTTCTCCGAGTCTTTCTCTAAGCATGTATTTTAATGTCTAATAATTAGTTAATAATTTAACTCTTCTTTTTATTAATGCATTGAGAATTCTTTGTAATTGCATCTGGGTTTTGAGGTTCTATAAATTGCTTTTTAAAATTTCTCTGTGCAACCAGCAGTGCTAAGATCACAGAAGTTACCATATACCAAAAGGAATCTAGGAAATGGAGCTATGGGACAGCGATGAGAACTACCAGCAAARAAGTTCTTATCCAGAATGTGCTTACAGAAAACTATTTTTTCTCTTCCCCCTCCCTTTTTTTAAAGCCTTCATCTCTTCCCTGCTGGCATAATCCTGATGGATCCTTTGGACTCCTTTCTTCTTCCTCCTTCTCCTCCCTTTCTTTCTTTTCATTCCTTTGGTTACAGAAAATTTATCCCACTGTAGTGCTGTGTTCTCATAATTTCCATTATTATATGTGTTTCCATATTCYGTTATTAAACTTCACCTAGACATAAAAATTTCAACAGAAGAGCACATAGAGAAACATTATGAAAAAAATTCTTATAGGAACTACAGGCCTCCTAAGATATGGATATGAGAAAATAGAAATTTGGATCCTTGAAAGGGAAAAGGATTGTATGAAAAACACATTAACAGCTGAGAGAAACAAGGCAAAGTTACAGCAAAGAAAGCAGTGCTGTAACCCCTGGACAGACCTTGTGTGAAGAGTTTGCAAAAATGAAACTTTTCTTCTTCCTAAATGGCATGCTCTGCATACTAGATCTTCTAAGTGTCCTGAACACAGACAGGTCCTCAGCCCACCTTTCTTTTCACCAAAAAAATTAAGAGATGCTTKCTGCCTCTCTTAAAATATTGCCTCAGTCTTGCTGTCCTGGTCAAACGGTCAGTAATATGTCCTAAGGGTTATAATCTTCCCGTTCAAGCCCGAAATTTCAATTCATACAGATCCTAATGCTATAAACTGCAGCTGTGAGCTGACTAATGTCATTTGAATTTTATCTCTTTTAATGAATAGTATTTTCTCTCATCTTATCTCTCATGCATATTTTTAAGCTTGTATCAGTGTCTCTTCTATTGTTGTCTTTTCAGTAAAGTTTTGATATGCCCTCTTACATCTATGTCTTCATTTAGAGTCATGCACTTCAGTTCCATCTTATTTCTTAGATTTACGCAATTTATTTGGAAGTATACACACTGCTATTCTAATTCCCCTCTTGGCAGTCTATTTAAATGCCACTCCATTTGTTTTTCATTTCCTATTAGATTTGGGAATGGAAATAATCAAATATTCACTCAAGAACACACATTTTATATCTTCCCCTAAAAGTATTATCCCAAACTACTATACTTGCACCCAGTAGAAATGCTGAAAGCTTAGTCACAGTTAATGAAAAAAGCAGAGATCTTCTGCTAGTGAGAAATGTGGTATTTCAGTATTTGGACTTGTTCCAAATGAGAAGAAAACTCTTCTCAAACTGTCCAGCAATCCACAAGCTCTGAAGGTTTCTCAGTCTAGGAGTTTTAACCATGTCACTTCCCAAAACACGTCCTGTAGTTCAGAACATCAGCTTCAGTTAGCAGGAAGGATTTCCTTAYGTCTGTCCATGCAAGCTGGGCAGCACCGGAAGTCAATTGCCCCAAGAGATAACTGGTCCACAGGGGAGGACCAGGCGATCTGGATCGCGGCAACCTTGCCTGAATTCCTGGCTTCATGCCCCAACGCATTAACGCTTCCATTTTAGCCAGAGTTTTTTGCGGTTTCCACAAGGCTTTAGTTGGGGATCTTAAAAATTTCAGGCTCCTTCTTCCAGAGGAGAAAGGCTGGAAAATTTAACACAAGGGGCTTGCCCCCAGAGACTAACCAAGTTCCTAGCATTTTCAATGCCTGCTTAGTAGATTATGCATCCATTTATGAAGAAATAAAATCTAGCTTGCCAGAAAATTGGAAACTAGACTTATGACTTAAAGGAAGTTCATCAACTCCGAATCTTTTTCCATAAGACTTACAGATTTGCAGATCCTGATTTTGCACTGAAAATTTTCCATCTTGCTTCTATTATTATTTGTCCTGAAATAAACAGTACATACGTTTTCATGTTAAAGCGTTCCTGAGTGTTTGCAAGGAGGGATAAATATCAGCACTCAAAACTTAAATGGAAGAATGCACAATGCCTGACTGCCCTCTGGACATCCCAGTCTGAGTGGGGCCATTTCTGGAAAACTGTCTGTGGACAATTTTTCTCTTAGAAAAATTCATGCAAGGTATTTCAATGAAGGCAGYGATTAACTTCTTTGTCCTGGCATACTGCTTTCTCCAAACGCCACAGCTGCAGCTACCCACTGTAACATATGACTGAATAGCGTAAGCACATGACCTGCAATAGGCTCAGTTCAGCTATAGTTGGTATTAATAGTAATTTCACAAATACTCATACTGAAGTCTAATGTCACAATGTATGTGCCTGCTATCACTGTCAGCAGCAAATGCCTAGAAAATCGTAAGAATAGGACAAACATACTTGACCCAGACTCCAGCAGTTAGCAATGCAAGGACTTCCTGAGCCAAAGATGCTATCTTGTGTTTAGTAAACCCTAATACTCTTCTTTCAATTAATTTCTCTAATCACATTCTGAATCTAGTAAATACAACATTAGCAAAAGTGTAGAAGGAATACTAGATGCAAAACTTTTCCTTCTTGGCCTGGCCATTGGTCTGCCAGAATTTTTTTCAGGAACAGTAACTGCACTGGAGTGTTTTGAGTGTCTGTGGATRGCAGCTATATATAAAAGGCAGGGAGACTTGTGTTTCTCCCTTCTGYACTGTCTAAATACAGACTGCATCCTCTCTGAAGTGCAACATGGTTCTGATGCCTGGGACTACTCCTTCCAGATGAAACTTAGGAGTAAAACAAAATTCTGAAATACCTTGCCATATCCTCTCTATGAGAAAAATCAACATGACTCCATGGAAGTTCAGTGGAGTGACACAAGTAACATCAATGGAGGGTCAAGCTCCTCASCCTCTCCCTAGTCTCTGCCTCTACCCTCCATACGCAACCAGGTACATTTGCTCCTGAAAATAGCACAGTAGAGACAAGAATTGCTCTATTAAGCTGAGACCCTGTCTAATGCAGCTTAAGCTATAAAAAATACACCTTTAGGCAACATCAGAAAAAAAAACCCATCTGTTTCTATAGGAAAGAATAAGAACACAAAACTGCACATACTGCACTCTTTCAACAAAGTTACTTTAAAACTAGATGGAATGTGAAAGATGGACCTGATCTATGAACATGGCCCTTGCTTAGGCTCTTCAGCCTYTGAAACGGTTGTGGCCTGGCAAAGTTCAAAGCACTTGAACACTGTATATGGGCCATGTTCTGAAGCTCCTTTATCAGCTTGGAGGTGTACTCTGAAATAGAAATATGATGCATGCATGAGCAGTTGTGAAGTGTTCTGCTTCTAAAAACTGTGAAAAGCACCAGATGAATTTGTCCAATTGCTTCCTATTAATGTAAAACTCCTTTTCATTTGCTCTGGTTYCAAAACTATGTTGTTTTAAAATAATGTATCCAAAAATCTAGATGTCATAAGCAGTTAAACCCAAACTGAAGTTTAAGAGCCTTGTAAGTGCCTAAAATCTAGCTCTTGACAGCAAGAGAAAGGAACAGTCTTTTCTTGGAGGAAARGAAGAGAGTAAGAGACAGAATGAGAAATAGCTCTATCACCCTGAGGATTTCTTCAACTATATAAAATCCAAASTGAGGATGGATATATATATACAGGTATCTATACATACACCTACATGCATCCATGTACATAAACTTACTATCCTGAAATTACACCAATGAAGTGGTGTCTCTTAGTGTCTTATATTTCTAAGTCAGCCAGTTAGTACATCATTCGCATCRTAACTAAACAAAGCTGATCCTGACCAACTAGAAACAGTTAATCTCCTGAAAAAAGTGACTTCTCTAGTTCTCTAGGAAATCAAAATCATATCAAGCCAAACAATCTAYGATTCTACTGGAACAATGCAATTGATGTGAGCAGCAAAACTCCTCAGGCTTCTATAATACAGGGAGGGAAGTAAAATCACCAGCTTATCTTTCATTTTAAACACACAATTTGCATCAGTATAGGTCTGTGAAATGACAATCATTAAGAGACAAGTCATCTTGCAAGAATCCTGGGAATCTTTTGTTGTTTGATAGGTAGTTTTCTTAAACTTAGGGCACTGTATTTTGATTCCTGAAGCTTTCATAATCAAGACTTAGAAGGAAAGCCACCCTCCACACTGAAATATTTGCATTCCTTTGGCACCCTCTTCACTAACCATCTCTGCTTTTTTGCGCTGAACTGCCCCAGAACGACTTCCTTTCTAAACTTGGTCACTTGTTCTCCTTCCTCCTTTCGATCTCCCTGAAAACACTTTCAGCTAGCATCAAACTCTTTATAGCAAGTGTCCCAGCAAAAGCAGATATCCTCAAGCGCAGAACTTGCTATTCCAATTTTTCATGATGCAAAGCCCACACTGCTGCTACCACAGATGGAACTGAAGGCTATGGCAGCTACTGCAGTGAAGAAATGGTCCCTTTACACAGCTGCAGTTGAGCCCCTGCCCCCTGACAGCAGCAGGAATAGCAAGCCCCGTCTACACTGCCACAGAGCCTGGAGCTGGCTCAGAGAASAGCTGATGTATTCCTGACTGTCAAGAGTGTCTCCTTTTTCCATGCCTGTCAAGGACAAAACTAGGCTTCCAATTTTGCTCATTAAACCTTCTTTTTTGCTAAAAGGTTTCACTAAACCTTTTAGCAGATGAAATGAAACGTCATTCTGAGTACACGAGAATTTTTAAAACATCATTCTTGAGCAGTTTCCTAATGTCTAGACAAAGAAACCTTCTGAATTATCATCTATTTTTATTTTTTTTAAGAAAAGATTACGATTAAGTAAGTCATCTTGACTGCTGCTAAGTTACTCAGATCCTCCAAATCCTCACACACATGAATGAAGGCACTACACACAATTGCCATGCTATCTGAGTTTAGTGAGTGACTTATCTTCCAAGATAAGATACATTCATACCTCCAGCAAATTACTAGGCAGTGAAAAGATTATCCCACAGTGGCATTTTTATATTTAACTAGGATTGAAACATGACTGCCTCAGGATGTTGAAAACCATTATTCCATTAGAGATTACTTYTCTTTATTAAGATGCATTAAAAAGGAAACACTCCTAATTTCTCACAAACTTTTCACATCACTTTCTGCAAGAAMAAGGTTATTAAACAGCTGCTTATTTTGACCCTTTGAAATGACCACAATTTAGTAATGGAATTACAGTTCTCCACCTGTTTCTGCATATCAATTTGCTAGAAGCTTTGGAATGAATTTATGTGCAAATGAAAATGATTGTCACCATTGTCACAAGCCACAAAAAATRGATTCAGAGTGTTTCTTAATAGGACGCAAATGCTATGAGTTTTTTTCTGATAAATTACCTCAACCCCCAAAAAACAAGTAGTTTAAAAAGGTGCACATAAAGGTGCAGTCAGCAAGACAGCAAATGTTAAAGGAAAGCAGAGCTGTAAGTGATGGCACTGYGGGATATCTAGACTGTAGAAAACTACCAAAAGTGGATGCCCAAAAGAAGGATGCCCTTCTTTAATTAGCAACAAGCTTGTCTGAAACAGACAGTCTTCCAGAGTAGCATTACACTCTCTACAGAGGGGGGATGACARTTAATTGCTTCTTCTGAAACATTTAACTTCACTGTATAACTCAAAAGTTCCTCGCTTTGGTTTACAGCACATTTCTCTGTTAGGAGTCATCTGCAGAACTGTGCATTGGTGCGGTCCCAAAATCAACATCTGGTCTGTTTAATCACACCCCAAACATTTCACAATTGGCAACATTCAGAAGTCCTCGCTCAGTCTCATGACACTGCAAGCAATCAGATCACTGTGAGGATTATAGCGTATTACTGTGCTACCCTGACACATCCCTTCTATACATTATGGCGCCCAGTCCCCTCGCTGGCTCAGAATGACTGGAGAGCAAGCAAGGAAGATGAATCAGAACAAAGCTTCRTCTGCTTCTGCCTAAATTGCCTTCATGAAGGAGAGAGCAAATATATGGCCTGTTCCCTCTAGTGTACCCAGTTCCAAGATCTGATGGACCATCTTGGAGATGGTTCTTGTTCAGGTATGCATTTGAAAGATCCATTTAAMTGTCTACATTTTTACTGTATTTTAAACTTGGCAATAAAACAACACTGATAGGGAATCTCATGATTGCCAAGAAATGRCCCATAGGAGATGTTAGAAGAGTTCTGCAGACAGTTTTATTTCACCGAATCCAATAACCCTTCAGGTCAGAGCGGAGCTCAGTAGATTTCTAATCCAGCCTCTTGTTCAATGCAGGGTTAGCCATGAAGTCAGACTAGGCTGCTGAAGGGTTTTGAAATCCTCCAAAGACAGATTGCGCAGCCTCTTTAGGCAACCTGTTCCTATGCTCAGCTGTGCTCACAGTGAAAAAAGTTCCTTCCTATATCCAGTCTGAACCTTCCTTTTCCAAACTACAGCCACTGGTTTTCATTCTCCTGCCTTGCACCTCAGTGAAGAGCCTGGCTCTGTCYTCTCCCTAATTACCCTCACAGGTACTGGCAGGCTGCTCTTAGGGCTCCTGGAGCCCTCTCTTCCCCAGAAGAAGTCCTGTTCCCTCTGCTCTCCTCTCAGGGCAAATGCTCCAGCCTCCCAATTATCTTGGTGGCCCTCGGCTGTATTCAACGTTCCAGTTCATCATTTGTCTGTCTTGTATTAGGAACCCCRAAGTGGACAAAATATTCTAAAAATGGCTAATGAATACTGAGAAAAGAAAAAGAAGAACATGATTGTTTCCCTTGATTTAACTACAGTCCTGTTAACRTAGCCCGGTATGTTAGCCTCCCTTGCAGCCAGGGCACACTGCTTTTTTCTAGCTTACTCTCCACCAAAAATGCTCTTTCAGTCACATGCTGCTTAGTGCTAAGGAGCTGTTGTATCCCTTTCTGTGGTAATCATTTCTTCCAAGAATACAATCTAYAAGAATTCAGTGCTGCTGACAGCAGTGTCAAGAACAGTGTCACTGTAGTAAAACAAGAAATTTCCTAAAGAGAATTGGAAATACTTAAAACACACTAAGCCACGTACTACTAATATGGCTATTCAAGTCCAGTATTTTAAAAAATGACAGAATATTCAGTTGATCACAGGCAGGTCAAAAAAGACAYACGCATACATTTTACATATCAATAYAATAGATTCATCCATATTTGTGATGAAAGTGATGTATAAAAAGTGCACAATAACAAAAMTAAATTAACTTGTAGTTAATTTTTCTTACAGTAGACTAACTAATAAGGAAGAAAAAAGATAAATGATTACTTATACCTCAGGCAACTTTTAATCTTTAGCACTGATGTTTTGTTTCTGCTAACAATTACTCCTAACACTTCACAGAAAATAACAGCTGACTATTTCAATTATTCTAACAGGACAAGAAAATCTCATTCCTTCAAAACACCACAGCATACCAGGCTTATTTTTTTGCCAAAACTAGGATTTATTGACCTTTTTTTTTTTACAAAAAAAGTGCTAAATATGCACAACAGGCACTGAGGAAGAAAGGATATTCAAACCGCTTAACTTAGATCACTGAGTGAGGACGCCAAGCATATCCAATTCCCTGCCTCAAGCCCTCTAATATGAACGAACTTCTAACAATCTAGCTCCAGGCTGGTCACATGCATTCCTACACAAGAGGAGATATTTTATATTTGTCTTCGGATTTTATGTTTGGATCATTACCGTCAATATCTGCCTGCTAGCAGTAAAGASTATTTTCTAGGACTATTTCTAGATTTCACATTGGTTTTACCACATTGCAAGGTACAGGCTCTTACTTTAGGACTTCTAAAAGGTGATGGATCTTTGCACAGCCATTCCTGCATATCTCATTTGTGTTATGTTAAAGCCAAGCTAAACCCAAAGTGGGCTGCTGATAACTTATATCATGATAAAGTAAGGTTTCATGCTCTTGGACAGCAGTACTTGCTTTATGTTTTTTCCTATCTAGATGTTTTGGCTGGATTCTTTTTTCTTCTTTTTTTTTCCTTAAGTGAAAGACATGATTTCAAGTGTAGTTTCATTTTATTCTATTTAATTTCAGGTTCTTACTATCGATTTCCCATGAAAGCTCTTTAAACCTTGTAGGTTCTACAGGTTTTCAGCAAACTCAAAACCTTCCTTCTTCTTCCAGAGCATGAAGAAAACTCCTCTTCTTTCAAATATTTTTGAAAGCTATGAAAATAGTTCTCTTCAAACAGTATTACGAAGCTGTCATATTAGGAGTGCCAGATCAGAGCGGAAGTTTTCTCTCGACATTAATTTTAATGTTAATATACGATTTGTTAGCAACTTTCATTTTGAATGTCACTATGCCTTTCTAATTTTTAACATTTTAATGCTGTCCTGTTTATAATTGTTTGATACAAAACTATCGACTAAAAGATTTATTTTTGACTTCATAATTTAACTTCTGCATTCAAAGTACAGAAGCATCATTTATTGTTCACTAAGTTCAAATAAAATCTATAATAATCCACAAAGCAAACACTAACTCTATTCATACTTTGTGTCATTTGGATGCAAGAACTGCAGAACTGCATTACAATTCTTGCTATTTATTTGAATAAAGTCGRGGTGGAAAGTGAAGTCAGATCTCAGTCATGTGATCTAAGTGGAAAGCAACTTCAATGAATTCTAGAGTTATTCCACTTATGTCAGAAAGACCAGAGTCTACTGCACTGGATCTAGCAGTCCTGAACTCTTACAGCTGTTATTGCTGTGGTTTGCCAGAAGTCCCGACTGTAAGATAATCAAGCTATATTAAATGTACTGGTTGAGAATGAACAATCTGTCTGGAAACTGCACAAACACAAGTTAACAGCAGTAACTTTCCAAATGCTAACAAGCACCATTGCTTCATCTACAACACTATAGATGGCATTCAATGCTGCTTAGCTAAAAATGCCATTAAAGTCATTTCAGGAGCACTGCAGGCAGAATGTAATACTAGCTGTGGACTGACAAAATCATAAATTATTCATGGACAGTCAATGGCAATGTTAAAAACAGATTCTTCTTCTGAGAGACTCTGACTAGTCTTCTGAGAATATCAACTRATATATCTTAAAAAAAAGTCTTTCAGAGAATATAAAACAAAAAACTAATGGCACCCACATCTAAGCAGCATAAGCCTATGTCTACAGGAACAAGCTACCTGTTACGTTTAATGAAGAGGGTATAAAGTGCCTAACACTGAGAAAGAAGAGTAATATATGGATGTCTTAATGTATCAGRGTGTAATGAGTGCTAAAACTCATATACAAATGTAGAGGATCCACATAATCAGGAACATTGATATTCATGTTATCAGCATAGTAAAAAAGGGGGGAAAAGCCCTTTTAATATAAAAATAAGTTATTAACTACAATACTATGAACTTAACAGCTACTCAGGCTTACCGCTAAAAAAGGAATAAGCACTCAGACATGATAGCTTTTGTGTTTACCGACTGCAAAAGCTCACATGCAGAAGTTAGCATGTCTAAGCAACACTGTGTCCACAAGCTGCAYACTTCTGTCATTTTCAAGGATCCTCACAAATCCTCTATGCGTGCCACTCATGCTTCACCTTCTGCCTGGAAGCAACGAAACTGTCCACAAGCATCCTGGAAAACTTGCATCAGGATGACAGAATAATCAGGTGAGTATTTTCATTTTCAAACATATTTAATATGCAGTTTCACATAGAGTACACTGCAGTAATCTGATCTGGAGGTGAGACAGGCCGGAATACCGAGGTTCAAAGTTAAAACCTATTTCCTATACACACACATTGCCCTTCCACAATGTCATGTAAAAGCCCRTTTTGCTTAAACTGCTCTCACACTCAACTCAAATGATACGAGTGTATGGTGGACCCTCTCAGACAAATGAGATGACAGCCCCTTCATCTTCATTTCCATCTTCTCCCAGTAATTATTTGCCCTCCTCTCTGTCTGATCTGAATTGATTTTAGCCGGTCAGCTCATCTAATTCATCCCTTGCTATTACAAGCTGGTCATGTCAATTATGTTATTCTGGTCAGAAGAGGAAAGAGCCATAAGGCTGAGTGTCACTAGAAACTACCATAAAATAAACATGTTCTTTAACTCCTCAAATAGCCCAGAAGCCTGCAGAATGTGGGGAAACAGAATCTGAATCACACCTGACTTGTCTCTCCACAAAACAAAGTTCCCATCTCTCCAAAAAATACAGTCCACTGCAACAAGAGAAAAAATGAGTCTAGGCACTGAAAGACAACTATCCAAATTACTCAGGTTTGCTTAACACTCAGACATTAACTATTAATTCTTCCTTAAATGGAATATTAAGTCAATGTATTTACCTATAGAGAGAAAAAAAATGCAAAGCTGTAGCCATATTTCAAATCCTTCTAATGAACCAGGAGAAAACCTATATTAGAAGGTAACCCTTTGCATTCTCTAGAGATTTCCATCTTTGCTTACACCTTATTTAAAAAGAGCCTTTTTTAAAAAGATGGATAGGTGTATTACAAATAACTATTACTTGCTCCTAATGATGTTTCTACTTGCATCAAGAGGTACTAGGCCTCTTTCAACATCCTGTTCTCCCCAGTCCACAAGCTGACAACAGTGTCCAGTAGTTTCTGGGTAGTTCTATTGGGAGAAAAAGTCATGTCCATTTCACAGAACCATACAATCAGTAAGGCTGGAAGGGACCTCTGGAGATCATCTAGGCCAACCTCCCTGCTCAGCAGGGTCACCCAGAGCATGTTAGACAGGGTTGCATCCAGGCGGGCCTTAAAGATCTCCAGAGAAGGAGACTCCACAACCTCTCTGGGCAACCTGGTCCAGTGCTCCGTCACTCTCACAGGGAAGAAATTCCCCCTCACGGTCAGGCAGAACTTCCTGTGCTTCAATTTCTGTCCATTGCCTCTTCTGTCACATGGGTCAATAGAAAAGAGTTTGTCTCCATCCCCTTGACACCCTCCCTTCAGGTACTTATACACATTGATAAGACTCCTCTCCCCACCCCCCACTCCCCCAGTCTTCTCTTCTCCAGGCTGAAGAGGCCCAGCTCTTGCACTCTTTCCTCACAGGGCAGACGCTCTAGCCCTCTGATCATCCTCGTAGCCCTATGCTGGACTCTCTCCAGGAGCTCCATGTCTCTCTTGTCCTGGGCAGCCCAGAACTGGACACAGCACTTGAGATGAGGCCTCACCAGGGCKGARTAGARGGGCAGGATCACCTCCCTCCACCTGCTGGCAACACTCTTCCCAATGCACCCCAGGAGACCATTGGCCTTCTTGGCCACAAGGGCACATTGCTGGCTCATGGTCAACCTGTCATCCACCAGCACTCCCAGGTCCCTCTCTGCAGAGCTGCTCTCCAGAAGGTCAGCCCCCAGCTTGTCCTGGTGCCTAGGGTTATTTCTCCCTAGGTACAGGACCCTGCACTTGCCCTTGTTGAATCTCACGAGGTTCCTCTCCGCCCAGCTCTCCAGCCTGTCCAGGTCTCTCTGATGGCAAGATGCTAGCTGGACTATGGATCAGGTTTAAGGATGGTGAGACATTTTATGCCCACAAACCCTGGACCCATACTTCTAAAGTACCTGTTGGAAATTACTTCATCCAAGGAAGCGGGTGATGGAAGTGTATAAAATTCACTGCAGTGTTCCAGGACCACAGTCACCTTCTACAACYTCAGACTACAGCATATACTATTTGCAGTCTTTTCTTTTTTTCTTTTTTTTTTTTTTTTTTTAAATCAGCCCTTCCTCTCTAAAACACACAGATTTGTCTCTGTATCCTGCTGGTAGAACCAGCTCCATCCTCTACCCCAGCTTCCAAGGAAATTATCTTCCCCATAACTCTTTCAACACGTGAAACTCAGGTGGCTGAACTTCACCGCCCATCAGCTTCTTTTAGAGGAATTAGATTGCAAAGATTCCCTTCTTTCAAAACAGCAATTCCCAGGCTAACCTGAACTATGACACACACGGTACTCTAGGAAGGAAGAAAGTAGAAATGATAGAAAGAGACAACAGATTAATGAAACAAGTAGGATAGAGTCTTATAAAATTTAAACAAAGTGGATAATTACCAAACCTTCTTGATACTTCCTAATTTGAATCTTAAAATGAAAGGCCACTTTCAGGTCATTACAATACAATTTGGTATCTCAAGAAGGAACAGAATTGTTTAAAACTGTCTAAGACAATTAGGTTTCAAGTTATTTTTAAATKTATTGGTGCTGTTTCTTATTCATACGTATAAAAAGATTACCTCATATAGCAGCTCAAAACCCTGTTGCCTTTTGATCTCCTCTGCCAACAAATTATTTTAAGTAGCATTAACAGGGAATGCCACATTTACAGGATATATGATGTGGTATATTTAGGAAGTGATTTAGTTTCTCCTGTCAGAGCAGCTGCCCAGGCTTGGTGCACACAATCTATCACCTGGCAGGTCCAAAGGCACAGAGGCAGCACGGTACCTGACAAACTGGAAATTTTAATTGGGGAGCAAACATCAAGCCTCGGTCTTGCGCACATGAAAGCAGCAGAGCTACCAAGAGGACAGAGMAGTACTGTTTGTACTGCTTCACATTCCCTTGGCACCTGAGAGCTTTCCAAAAGGATTCACCTCAGCTTTGCAGGGCTCCACTCATCTGCTCCCCTAGGCACAGGCGTGTGGGGCAGGATGGAGCCTGCTTCCTCTAGGCAGACAATGAGGAAAAAGTCCAGAGAGAGTGCATGAGGATGAGCTTGTTTCAGCCACAGCAAATTAAGGAAATGGTTCTACATGTGGAAACCAAGGCTAATTTGTGTTTGGGAAGTACTTTAAGAAGAATAACAATTTATTAATGCTAATTTGAACTATGAGTTTAGAATCACTGCGACTCAGACCACGTTACAGCCTGTGAATCCATAGGGAGTTTGGTGACATGGAATGTTTGTCCCACCAGCATGGGGCATATCTTTGCTTAAAATCACCAGTTGGTTTTTTGAGGACCTTGAGACAATCTGGTTCTGAAAGAAGGATTCAGCCCCCGCCCCACACATATCAGTTCACTCTCAGCAAAGATGCAAGCACAGAGAAGCCATGTCTGTGAATTTAGCAGATATAGCATTTAGAGTAAGTAAATAAAACACTTCASTTTCTATTTGCGAGCAATGCTAATGGAAGCCACTTTCGGAACTCTTATAAAGCAGCTCCAAACTCACTAACGCAAGGGCATTCACTTTTGTTACAAATGTCATCTTGTTCAACCTGAAACCTGGAAAGCAATTAAAAGAAGTCTCAGCACAATTTTCTATTGTTAATTAATTTATCATTAGAAGGATATATGCTAAAACTACTTTGTTTACAGCAACAGAGGTTGCCATGCTCTCCAATGCCTTTTACATTTGCCTGTCAATGAAAGGAACCATACCACATAATCCCAATTGCTCCACTGGACCTCCCCACTAATCCTAATGCTTTCCCCCTTCCCCCAAATTTGTGCCTCATCTACAATTTTTGATGTTTTGGATACTTTGACAGTGGTTTAAATGTTGTAAAGAGCAAYTGTCCAATTGCAGTGACTGAGAACTACAAGACAAGTTGTGAGAACTAAATTAAACAGCTAAAACACAGGTCAAATTCTGCCCATCTGTATCCCTCTCATGCAACCTTCTGATCTAAGTTTACTTTAAATTAAGCTGTAAAAGCTGACAAAACCATCATCCTGTTACTGCAGGAACACCAAAACTACTGGAGTTTTACTCACTACTTAAAACATTTGCTAGAGAAACATAGTCACTATCAAACCACAGATCATTTAACACACACGTGATCTCACCCCTGCCTTCCTTGCTTGGAAAGCACCCCCTCGGAATAAGTTAYATACCAGGGATGTAGTAACACTGGCAAAAGAAAGGGCCTCAAAGCCACTTGCAACAATTCAACCCTCAGATCTTTCTGCAAACCAGAGAACCACTATTTTATTTTCCATACTCTGCTATGAAAAGAATTAGTGAGGGTGCATGTTTATACAAAAGGTTTTTTATACATACTGAATCCTTAAAACTGTTTTACACCCTAGTCATTTACATGGTATGATGTTCTGTCACATCTCATTTTTTCCAAAGGAACACCACTTCCTGACTCATACACCCAAGTCACAACAGACAACAAGTTCAAACTTGTAAAAAGACCAAATTTGGACACCATTCCTTCTCCCAGAATTGTTTTCTTCCCACATTTGACACAGTAGTCTTACAGTTTGCACAAACAAGTTCTCGTTGCTCTTAGACATCTTAGTCCTGAGAATACTAGCTCATCTGGGCAGCATCACTGCTTTTAATAATTCAGGTAAGAAATTACAGCAGGTTAAAATCAGTTGGAAATAACAGCGATAGGTTTTCTTTCAGAATAATCATTGGAAAACCTTATCCTATATAGCACTGCTGCTGCTGTTTCAAAATACCATATTCTTCCTATATTCACAGGCAGAGACCCCACTTTATTTGTCTTTGTAATGTAAAAATTATACTTCAACACTCAGAGGGAAATTGGGATGACARACTCCCATTCAGGATCATAAACTGTTCAGACACTACTGCGTCTCAACTGTACACACTGCCCAGACAGACAGGAATCGGCTACATTCCTGTAAATCAGAAGCAAGTGAAGTACCCACCCACACTAATCCTGTTTCAGAGGCCATTAAGTCTTTCAGTTCTGCAGGGATTCGAATTCACCCAAAGTTTAAGAACACTCTTTCCCTTAACCTTAGTGTTTCCATTTTCAGCTGCAGTTTCACCATTAATTGGAAGTACTGCCTTCACCTCTTTCTGTTTTCACACGGCACCTCAGGGAATATTGTACTAGGTAAAGCTTACATAGGAGGTGGGAAAAAATATTTGGTAATGCTCATTTCCTTTCAATGTGTATCATTTAGCAAAGATGAAACACATCTAATCTCAGAGATGAGGCTTTTTTTCTGCTGCTCCTGAAGGAGCAGACTTCCTTGATTTTTCAATGCCTGCTAAGAAAAAAAATTCTTTTTTTTTAATACTTATGCAATGATTTCATCATTAAGAAAATTGCTACCATCTTGCTTTATACCACATGCAAATGTACTGCCAAATTCAGTGCACGTGTAAAAGGGATAGCACAGTTCATGGAATACTTCGAAAAAGCCTGATGGCGTTGCATAAGGTTATTATGAAGAGTCAAAAGTCAGTCTCCAAAGATTCAACATTAAAAGTATTATAATGTTTGAACAAATAGTGTATTACATTGATTTCATGGGGGACACTTGTCAGAACATTGCCACCGAAAAATGGTGTTGTATTAGCTGGATGAGAAATATCGTCATAAGAGTCTCAGAAAGTATTAAACCCTTTTCTTCCCAACATAAGTAACAAATGATTGCCAAATATCTTGCTATATAACTGTACAATCACATAAAGCCAATTAGTGTACATGTGTTTTAGGAAAAAAGGAAGGAATATGTCCACTCAAATGGATTAATACACGACTAAATTCTTTAACATTAATGACTCAGACCAAAACCACGCCCTCAGAAACAACTTGAAACAACTCAGCTCAGAAAAACTCTATGCATTTAACTTATTTCATTTACTTTCTAAACTATTAAATATTTAAATATTTAATTTAATATTAAATATTATGTGCATTTGCGGTATTCTTGCAGCTCCAGAGCAGAGAGAATTCTATGCTTTAAAAGCAGGGAGTTCACCTGCATTTTTATACCTGAGGAAAGCAGCATATCCTCTGGAAGCACAGTATTTCACATTCAGGCAATGAATGAGCTTTCTGAGACTACAAACTACTTAAACTGGTTATAGCTGCATGTCTTTAAAGTTATTAAAAAGTCTTTTTGCTGATGTCACAGAAGAAAAAAGGAAAAAAAACACTGCATCACTAAAAATTACTTTAACGTGAACAACATTATTATGAGTAATTAATTAACTGTACGCTTAATAAGCAGCATTACTAAGGGCTGACATAGGTTTATCTGAGCGTTCTGCAGTCACGGTGCCACACGACTGTTAAAGTTGTGTCTGGGCACTACTAGATTTCTCAGCAGTATGAGCATGTTGCAAACCAGGCACAGCCACACCACGGTGCTACTCCCCAATTTGCTAAGGCAGGCTGTACACTAGAGAGGTATTTACGCTAGCTGCAGAAGAACAGATGATACCCAACGAGGCATGAAGCCTGCTGGAACAAAGCTCCTGTCAATGTTTTGTAAGCTTCTCTAAGTGAGTTTAGAAAAATGTGTCATGTGGTTGCAGTGGGCTTGATCTGGCAGAAGTCTGAAAACCAGATTTACACCACAGTTTCACTGTGCATTTCTGTCATAGCGCATTTAGTTTCCTTCACAGTTTAATTCTAAGATGTTGACATA
This sequence comes from Rhea americana, assembly GCF_003343005.1. Classification (NCBI taxonomy): domain Eukaryota; kingdom Metazoa; phylum Chordata; class Aves; order Rheiformes; family Rheidae; genus Rhea; species Rhea americana. The sequence goes on from NW_028186701.1 coordinate 2,043,760, forward strand.
ATTACAGCGAAGAATTACTTGCTTCACCCAGCCTACTTATCCTGAAATCTCAGGTTTCAAGTAGTTCTGACTTGTAATAATATTAAACTCAAACAGCCTTCCGATTTCRCTTATACCGATGTCACTCTAGCGAACAACTCCTGAACTGTGTTAATTATCTCATAACCAATCCTAAGACCCTTTCATATATGCCTCTCTCAAAAAAGTAAGAGCATGTCTATGTGAGTGTTTCAGTCTCGATCAGATGTGAACTTTTGAAACAGAGATCTCCCAGTTGTCCCCACCGTACACTCCTGTTCGCGTCTTGGTGCAGTCTCAGAGCTAGTGAACTGGATTTCTCCTGGATCAAGATAAACCAAAAGATTCMCTGCTGGGGTGCACCTTATGCACTCCCATTGCTAAGGAGGGCTCAGTCGACGAGATGAAACTAGAAACAAGACAAGAGTAAAACCTCTCCAAAATGTGCATAGCACAGGCAGCTTCTCACCATCAACTTTGTCCCTCCAGAGATCCACTCTTACGCATTACCTAACTCCATAATGTACAGAAAGCTGTTGTAACTGACTGCTTTTCAGTAAGTCTTCTGATTCTTCTGACCCACCATCTCCCTGTTTGGATCAGTCTGCTAAAATGAGACAGCCTTGTACCATACCTACTTTGCACTRTAACTAATAACTAAATCAGGCTCTAAGTCAAGCTACAACACACCACAAAGAACGCGAAAGAAGCCTCAAGCTCAAATTTGGCAGAGAGATAAACTGTGGGTAAGAAATATGACAAGAAACACCAGGAAATGGAAGTAAATGKTAATTTTCACCAAATCTATATTCTGAATATATGCAAAAAGAGTGTAAAATACATAATGCAGAAGTGGAAGRAGGAGTAAGGGAAGGCATGGAGGAACCTGCAAAGTGCCTACATATGTGATAAACTTGTATTTCCCATGCATACATTAGGCTGGCACAACCCTGAAAGATGAAAATGATAACCAAAAAGGATCTAAAATATTTCTGGAATCTGTTTTTCATGTACCTGTTTTTCCAWGAGGGATAGAACATAGCAGTAGAACATCATTTGAACACAGGCTGCTGAATTCTGATTTTGATTGCACGTAGGTAAAATAGTATTACATGTTATTACTTGTACCTCAGTCAAGTGTGTTAGACACTGTACAAAGCAATTTTTTTTCTCAGTGTTTTGTCATCTACCCAAAGTTGTTCCTCCAAAAACAAGCAAAACAAAGCTCAATGTCCATGAAAATGCAGATAAAACCAAGAACTGATACAGCTGTATCACAGCATTACTCAGTTTAGTAGGAGAGGACTAAATCTCGAGTACTTAAGACACTCAGCTTTGCACTGGTTTTAGGATAAGAAATCACACCACGGGGAAATGTTTTTTAAAAAAGGAAATACTAGATATTTTACATAATGACCCCAAGTAACATGATGTAATTCTGAAATTAGTTCCCATTCTGAAGCTGGCCCTGCTTTGAGTAGGGATCAAAGGGGAAGAGAGGTTTGGACCAGAGGACCTCCAGAGGTTCCTTCCACCTTAAATTATTTTCCAACTCCACAGTCTTTATTATTTTTTCACTGGCAATGTAAATTTGCTTTATAAGCAGCACACAATGCCAACAAGGCCCTCCCTAGCTTCTGGGCTCAGAGTTCTGCTCAAGTAAAATTTCAAGAGATGGAGGAGAGAATTCTGGTGGCTGAAAAATTACAATGCTTCGCTGGAATGAAAGCAAAGGAGCTCTTGCACAAATAGGTAAGGCTTATCTTAGTGCTTTAGCCTTTAATTTGTAAAAATGCACATTACAGGTACACCCAAGTTATTTATCACCCAGAGAGCCTTGCAATTAAATGGAACGAGTGTGGACTCCAGAAGAACTGATTTAATTTCTGTTCCCAGCCTTATTCTATGCTGCATTACCTTTGGCAAACTACTAAAACTGTTGACRCTTTAATATACATGAAATTTTGTTCACTACGAATAAGTCTGCAAGTAGTTAAAAGCAAGTAAAATTTTACTCATCCTAATTTGAATTATACATGTATATCTAAAGGTCTGAAGAACATGGTTTAACTCTGGCGCTTTCATTCTCCCATTTTAAAACAGGGAATAAGACAGGGGCTTGGCACAGAAACTACGCAAAGAAAATTCCTTGGCTTCTGTTTTACAGGAATCAGACTAAATTATCATAATGGGCCTTTCAGCCTTAACCTACACTTCTCTACCTCACACAAATTCTGTGAAGATGAATTCACTTGGGTATTATTGATGATGGGAACAATTTAACTAGATTATAGATAGAAAATGTTCTTTCCAAATGAACAGATCAGCAATTAAAGATGTGAATAGCATACTCAGTTCTCCAGTTTCATTATTAATTATGTACATACACATGTAAATACACAGATATACATGTAAAAATCTGAATTTTTTAAAYACTAACACTTGACATCTTTGAAACATTTAAATTTTAATCATAAACGTAAGAATTATCTAATGGTCCCAACACTCCAGCAAAGTAGGAAAATAAGTATTAATATTCCTTCTTTAGCTGAAGGAAAATTCAAACTCTGAGGTGAGCAGTAAGTGATTTTTTCTAAGACTATGCATCAAGTTAATGGAAGAATTTAGCTCCTGGTTCCATGCTCGTTCCCTCACTCCATGCTGCCTCCAAGTTGATTAGTTTCTTATGAGTAACCATTAATAATTCCACATTATGCAATCATCCTTAGGTAGAAGTTTATTCTTAATAAATGACAGTGAAGATAAACAATTTTAGATTACCACAAAATGTATAATAATCAGATTAATTAAAGTGGACTCTGCTTGATTATGCCCATAACTAGATATACCCAGACAGTCAGTCTCTCACAGACTCTAATTGCTAGACAAAATTACATTTCAAACGTATCAGGAAAAGAGAATCTTTTTGAGTGAAATCAGTACATTTCTTCTCTGCCAACCACATGAAATCCAGAATAACCCTTTCTACTCCTTAACAACAAAAGTAAATGATTAAAAAAAAAATGTAATGAACAGAAGCCTTGGTAAAACAGTGCAATGATTTTCAATAAACAGCAAAAACCCTTGCACTTGAGAGTGAAGCAGAAGTTATTCAACTTTAATAGATCTGACCTGGTCACTCAGGATAGCATTTGATAAATTAGGCTCATTTAGCAAAGTACATAAGTGTGTGCTTAGTATTAACTTGATCTCACCCTTGTGGTCATTAAGCTATAAGCACATACCTGCGCAATGTGCTGAGACTGGATCTCTATCCTGTTACACTGTAGTTCAAGCTGGTGAAGTAAATGAAGTATGATGAGGGATACAGGTGCTATCTGCTTTCCTGTGAAGAGGGAGTTTCTTACTGATTAGAGCAATATATATGGCAGATAGCTCAAAGAAACGTGGTGAATGCAAGTCTATCCATGCTCTCATCAAAGATGATGTGAACAACAGAAAAGGCAGCTACAAACATGAGTTTCAAAGAGGACAATTCCAAAATTAGTTATTTTATGCCTGTAAGTTCTATTTATTYGCTGTTAGAATAAGTAAGTTTCATTGCCCTCGCTCAAATTTCAGTCATTTTACTCTTCCAAAACACTTACAAAATATGGAGGAGAAATCTTGGAAACTTTTGAAAAATTAAGAAATCTCTAAAAACAATAACATCATGCTGGTAACTCAACAGGTTTCACATCCTTTGGAGTCTGGAAAATAATGTAATGAGATTGCAGGTTCTCTGTTAGCATAGAAAACTCTACAAGCTCTTAAATTCCTCCCATACAGTTATATGGCCAAAGCCCCCCTTCTCCTGTGAAGTCCATGAGTCAAATAACCCTGCAGTAGCAACACAAATGTCAGACTATGCTCCTACCTCTTCACAGCTCCTGCTGCCACTTGCTTCTTCCCCCCTGCTTTTTATGCTGAGAAACAGAAAGCAGGAACGAATGGATATGGGTGTCATCAGACTTGAACTGGGGGGTAACTTGGAAAAATGCTATAGCTTCTTCAGGATCACCTTTGTAAGAAAGGAAACAGCTTAGGGTCATATTTGCCTTCCTTCTCCTGGTCCTGGACCAACTGATTCTCAACATCTTGAATGATCTGACCTGTCGCTGATGCAGACAGCAGTACTGATGGCATGCCAGCACTACTCATAAATTAAATTACAATTAACTCCATCTCCTTGATGTTTAGGACTTGGCTCTTCCCCTCCCTCTTACACCTATTCCTAGTRCTTTTGCCTACAGAGACTCACGATAATAGGTCCAGACAGAAAATCAACTTCAACCTTCAGTATTTTTCTTTATTTGCTTTCTCCTGTGCTTGGTCTCAGCCCTGGTAGCTGCTCCAGCCCCAGTATGTCACCTTTGATCAGAAAGGCCAGAACTTTAGCAGTCCCTCAGAAGCTGGGTCACATCCGCACCATGGATCAATAAACTGGGGGCTGAGGGAAGGGAGGGAAAAGGGAGGGAAGTGGGTTAAAAGGGGCAAAGAGAGGGGAAGGAGCAGGGAGGAAGGGGGTAAAGGGGAGTGAAGGGGGGAGGACTTTTCAGGTTTAACAGCTGTTACAGCAATTTACTCTCTTCAGTTACTGTTACGCTATTACTCTTACAGGCAGACATATTTCAAGTGGGTATTTTCAATAACCATGCAAAAAATCAACAGTGATGCCTCAAGAGGTAAGAAGCACAAGCCGTGGTGGCACCAGGTATGGCACAAATCAGACCTTTGCAAAGGGCCATCCCAGTAACCTCGGTAGCCACTGCCTGGGGCATTGCGGGACCAGAGGAGGYGAGGAGGAGGGACACGAGCATGTGCTCAGCAGCAGTTATGCAGAAACAGCCTGCCATTACTTTGATCAGACATTGATATTTTGGGGGCCAAAGCTTCCTCCACTCTTCCTATTTCCGTTACTGCTCAGGTGCTACTCTAACACATGGGAAGATTGTTCCAGTTTTCTAGTAGGAGATTAAATGATAAGCTATCATCTGCACCAGCAAGAAATAAAATTATTTTGCTCCTATAATCCCTAGCAATTAACAGCAAGAGATGGCTTTGGACTATGACATTTTTTCTGGTACTGCAGAAGGAAACAAGGAAGTTAAAAAAAAAAAAGTTGAAACAAAAATCCTACTGCAGACTTTTAAACCGTTTAAGTGCTAAATGGTAAGAAATGATAGCACAGACAGCAAACCAAAATAAATGCAGAAGAAGCACTAATTTTGGGCATGTCAGAATGCGCTATTACGTTTTTTAGTAATCAGCTTTTAGCACATTAAAACATAATAAAAACAAACATGCAACCTATGGTGCAAAAAGCATCTTTTTCCAAACATGAAAAAAGGCAACAAAAACCCAATTGCAGCCACTGACAATCAACCAGCAGACATTTTAACACCAGTTATCACTGTATTTCTCTATAACATGCAGATTTATTATGTATACAATCTGTGACCATACTTTGAAATTTGCTCTGTCTTCTACTACATGGAATAGGCCATGACGCTAGAAAGACCTCTGCCCAAAGTCTTCACAGGATTACTGCCTTCAAAAGGATGTGTATTTGCATCAAGCTTAGAACACTTCCATCCTTTCATGGAWATCTGACTTCATAGAGAATGGCAGAAAATCCAAATGAACTTGGACCACTAAAAAGGAGACAGTATAAGGACATGAGGGCACAACAAGAAAAATTAAATGTTTTTGTGAGAAAGGTATTCCTACAGGCTTTTAASCAAGTCTATGAAAACCTGAACCTTTTCAGCAGAAACCTTAACCCAGWAAATTGGGATTTTTTGTGGACACACTGACTCCTGAGTAAGAACAGCTTTTAGATGTTCCCATCAAAATCATTCTGGTTAAGGCCAACAACTTAATTACTATTACTTGGTTAATATTTCCCATACCCTGCATCACCACTCTTTTAATCTACAAAAAAAAGTATAATTCTGTATTATAAACATTAGATTGGCCATTGCTAAACTTTATATAACTGATGCATAAACAAGAATGTTCTCCTAAGCTTTTTGCCATAACTGGAATGAATGTTTTAGACAAGTCCATCTCCTACTTTGCACTGGCTCAGATGTCTAAACATTAACAGGAGCTAAAAAAAGGTTTCCCTGAAAACGGTCACTGTAGAAGTGATATCATACACTGCAGATAAAGCAGTTCAAGAATAATGGTATCAGTTCAAGAATAATGATATCATATKCCAGGAATAGATACAGGTTGTTCCAGGAACAGATACAGGTTGCTCCAGGTTGAGGTAATGCAAACAATTTAAGACACAATTTAAGTTAAATCTAAATACTGTCTGTATGAGAGCTATAAATACATAAAGTAAATAGGAGCAGGTACATGCCTGCAGGTTTTCCTTGAAGTAAAACTCTTTGTATAATTGCTGAACATGGGTTTTTAATCTATAATTGAGGTTATTATTTAATTTGAATTGTATTAGGAACTATGCACTGTAGCAAMATACTCCTTCAGCTTACAGAAACCAGCTGGGTAACATCCGTGTGAAGAGCTGGGATGAAACATCACACCTCACTGCAAATTCAGCATGTCTAATTAGTCACCTAAAGGACTGATTAATTAAGCTTGGGGRGAGTTGTCTCTGTCATGCTAAATCCTTCCTAGAAACATGCAGGCACTCCAGTAAGAGCATCAGAAGGAAACCAAATCATAGAAGGCCACTACTACTGCTTCTAAGCCTGCAGAAAACCTTTAATAGATACTACATACCRCAGTGAAATACTGGAATTATAGACATAAAAGAGACATTAAATCTCCARTTTCAAATATTAGGGGAATTTTGTTAGATCATTTTGACTTTTCCTAAGATAAAATTTTAACAGAGAGAATGGTATTGCTTAATTTTCTGGAAAAGACAGTAATACTTATTAGAGCTTGATTTTGTTAACAGTTATCACAAGTTTCTACAAGATTCCTACAATTTAAATTAGAAGGGAATATCTGGAATAAATGTAGACCATATTACCTGGCAGCTTACAGTTTTTAGGTTATTAATGGATTGTGTAATTCAGCCACACAGCCTAAAAGGCTGAGAATCAATCCTTGCTTTGGAAACACCATCTGTGGCTGTGTCTCGCCATGACGCCGGGCTCTAAGCATCTAAGCATCAACCACGCAGTCCTCCTGTGACAGCATATTATGGTTTACCTGTTATTACTCTATGCAAC
>NW_028186701.1:2051031-2123684 GCF_003343005.1 Rhea americana
TCCCTTATTCAGGGAAAATCTTTCTGACTGACTTCTAGTAGGATCCTGCCTCAGTTGGGAGAGCTCATCTGATCAACACAACACAGGAGAGAGCAGAACAGGGAAAACATGAGCTGCACATTTACTTYACATTTGTTATTAATCATAAGCATTGTAGTATCCCCAGCAGCCAAGTATTGCTCTGTTTTCATCCTTTTAGTACCACCTAAGAGAGAGAAACAGGCAGCTTGTAGTCTGTAAATASGAAAGCCTAATGGGGAGTCCTTATAAACATAACCAAAGCAAACCAGTTTGGATTGGAAAACAATCAGGATCAGATGTGCTTGCTTATCCTAAACTGCATGAGCACATACAACACTAAGTGTCACTATATAAGCTCTTACATTATCAGACATACAAATATGGCTGTATCTGAAATGTAAAAGCTAGAAAAACATGTTACTGTTGTGAAAGTAGTCTTAAATATTTAGATCATTTCTTTCCTGTAAAAGCATACAAGTCAGTATTCTTCAGAATGTTGCAAGCTTTTACATTCTGGCACYGTAGTTTTATAAGGACATTATGTGCAGCATCATCCAGCACATTTCTGCTTTAGATAGAGACTTAAATGCAGCAGGTACTGAAAGGGTCAAAAGCCTGGATGAGAAAGAGGCACAGCTTTAACCTACTGTACTCACACATCAGTTAGCTATTAAACCTTCTTGTGGCATTTTCCTCTCAAAACATCTGGTTCAGCCTCCCATCAAAAATTATCTCCAATGGGGGAGTGTGTGTGTGTGGGGGGGGAACAGCCTTCCTCTCCTCTCAATGCTTTTCATGGGGAAATATTTGGATTTCTTTTTCAGTAGGAAAATTTTACAAAACAGTGCCTTCCAGGTTGCTTTAATTTGATCAATATTCTGGCTGCCTTTCAGTCTTCTCCTGCTGCAGTTACTTTACTCGGCATAAACCATCAAATAACTTTCCACTCACAGACATAAGCTCAAATCTCAGAGCAGAATCATTGCTACCATAAATTCAGTGTTTTATCCCTTTTCTCTTTCTAAAGAGAAAATATTTAAGTGTTGTGGATTTTTTTTTTTTTTAACCAGTGCAAGACAACAAAAATGACAGAGCCATCCCTGGCTTCCAGTTCTAGCAGCACCCGTCAACTTTTCAAGTCAGGAATCACCAYCAGGTCAACAAAACACACACAGATGCCTAGGGAAATACTTTGCCTCCTACTGCACCTCATAGAAGAACATAACACCGAGTAAACCAAATCTAATCAGATGAGATACAAAATACATCCAGTCCCACAGCCTGTCTGTGAAAATGGTCAGTAAAAGGAAGAAAGTGAGAGAGGTCATGAGTAGCTGAGCAGAGCAGGTACCCGACAGGAATGCAAGCCAACCTCAGTGGCCAGCAGAGCACTTCGGGCAACTCTCCAGCACACTGATGGTATCTCAGCAAACTGAATGGAGCTCCACGGTCTGCTGTTTCTCAGCTGCAAAGTCCTCATCCCTATCAGCTGTCAATGCAGACCTACACACTAGGGTGACTTTGACCATCGCCACCCTAAAACAGTTCACATACTTGCTGCTCCCATTCCAGGCAGGTTATGTACTGGGGGACCTGTCAGTAGTAATGGTTCATTGCAAAATCAGACAGCAAAGAACCAGCAAAGGTGTATGTGTTTTGCTGGCACCATACCCCACTGGGTCCAAACTAGGGCATGGAGGCACTCAGAACCAGAGAGCACCTTCACTATGCCTTGTCTAAAACAACATACTTGATCTGTTACTGGCCAAGAACAGATGAAGACAGAAGGTGCTCTAATTTTACAATTTTGGGGAACTATTTGGGGATTAACATCCCCCTAAAAATTTCTCAGTGGAAGTATAATAAATTGAAGCCTATTGGCAATAGGCATGCTTTTCTTAATTATGACCTGTAAAGTAGCCACCCATGGATACTGAAAGACTAGATATTGAAAAAAAGTCCCAGTGAATTAGGAGGCCTTTTGCTTTTAAGCACCGTGGTTTTTATTAGGTTATATCACTAAATAAAAAATGATGATTATATCATATAAACAAATTCTTTTCCCAAGACCTTTTAAAATAGAATAAATCTCCACTGTCTTATTCTGATGCTAGGAAATCGTCATTAGGCTAATTTGCTTTGTTGAATTATAATTAACCCCCCTACACACACAGACACACACTCTCTAACCATGAAAACTCCCTTAAGAAAAACTATTTTCTTACAGCAGTTGTCTCAGAGGTAGGATTCCTTTTGCTCAAAACAAACAAGGGACCTAAACCAACGAAAAAGTTCAAAACATCCGCTTCTACCATGAATGTGTTTTTTTTTTTTAATTCTGTTTTTCACTTTAAGATTTGAAAGGGCACCCTCCAGGGATCGCTGTGCTCCCAAGTAAAAGATGCAATTAAAAATTACAGTCTTGTAAAATCTTATTGTCTCTCACAGCCAGGTAGAAGAGCACTCATGGTCTTGTGCAACCTGAATACRAATGAGCTCCTACTGTATCTCAATATAACTTGGCCCTGTTCAACAGAAATGTCAGTCCCTAGGTAATTAAAGGATGCAGAACAAGGATAGTGAAGCTGATGATAAAGAAAATCAGGCCCTAGACTGGCAGACGGCTTGTCTAGCCAATAACAAGTAACTTTTTGCTTAGTGAATTCGTTCAGTGCATTGCTGATTTTAAGTAGTTGTCATGAAACGGATACAGAAGCTGTATTCTACATATTTTCTCTCCATGTACAAAATCAAGCATGTAGGTGCTATAAATGATACTTAAAATACATTATTATTTAAAAGACTTACATATACATGCTGTAAAGTATTAGAGGGGGGAAAAAAAAGCACGAAAGAAGCAGTGTCCATTTAGGCCACTCTCCTGCCTTTGATTATCACTACTAGCAACCGATACCTAGGCAAAGAGCAAATGAACAAAGTGACAGCAGCAGTACTTCCTACATAGCGAGGGACTTCCCAAGCCACAGGTGGTATCTACACCTTTGCCCCGTGAGCACTTCAGGAGGCTTTTGCCAGGAAATTCTTAATTTTCTCTTGGAAAGAAAACTGGAAATTTCCCTTTTTGCCTATACTAACAATTTCACAGCCTRTGCATGTAAAAGAATTTCTAACTATTTTGATTTAAGAAAGCTTTCAGATTAGACAGTTATGCTTGATACTTTGACTTCTTGTATCACGAGAAAGAACAAATAATTCCTGTTGTTCTTTTCCACTCTATTCATGGTTAACTGTTATTATTGCTCATTGTAAAGCTGAACTATGTCAACGAGCTTCATCTCCTTATACGTGGAAGCTGTTCTATACCCTGGATTGATTGACTGATCTGTTCTTTTCTAATTTTCCTCTTTTTTGAGAAAAAAAGTCCAAATCAGCATGAAAATTTCAATATGTGAACATATCATGGAGTTACAAAAGTATTTATGCAGCAGTATGACAACATTTTCTGATGTGCTCCCTATTTCTTGTCAAAAGTGCCTAATTTTCACTTTTACTTGGGGCTGAGCAGGTATTTTCAAGGAGCTATATATTGCCTTGCTCCAAGACCTATGGCCTAAATGCTAATATCTAATTTCAGGACCATAAATGAAATAGGTATACTATCAGTCATTTCCCAATATGAATTACTTATATTACTCAAATAAATACGGAGTTTCACCTGCTATTTTACTGCAAAAATCACTTGGTAACATAAATTCTTCCTACAATATTTTGCAAGCAGCATTAGTGCTCATTGCCCTTAATCAGTTGGTTTCATGAGCTAGATTGACCACTTCAGCTTTACCCATATAGTGCTCATCTGAATAATTTACTGAAGTTAGCAAGAAAAGAATTCAGGTTTGAAGATGACAYAGAACTAGTGAACTAGAAAATCTGACAGTAAATATATGGAAGAATGATTTGTCTTTGACATGGAGAGCATCTGATTTCTGCTGATCAGACTGTAGAATAAAAAAAARTGTTTATGTATTTGGTTAGGACTGGAATGCTTTTTAAATAAAAACAAAAATGAAAAACATTTTAAGAGAATTTATTGTTTTAAATAAATAGATATGCAAAAGATAAGTAAAAATAATGTTATAATTTGCAAGGCAAATGAAGTTCAGTTAAACCAACAGCACATTATACCTGGAATTTACTGGAGGATCATGTATAAATGCATACTTAAACAATGAATGTACAAATTATCTGCTTTGAGAATTAAAAAATATTTTAAAGAATAGGCTCTTTGAAGGACTTTTCCTACAAGGTATCCTGAAACCTGGCGTTTACCTTGTTTCTGTCATGATGRGGTTGCACATATGAGAGAATATGATTGTTAGAAGTGACTTCGATTTTAGTGCTAYAGATAGCTCTCTTATATTTTGTTTACTTTTCTACACACAAATACTAAATAACTACGTACAAGTATTTTAAGAGGGTGAACCTACTAGACACAAAAAAAGAGTAGAATTTAACATTTTAATATTTGATTCAGGAGTTTAGTTTCAAAGTTACATCCTTCTTCACTCATTTTTCTAGAGCATGCTTCAAAATGAAGTGCTGTACAGCGTAAAGAAACTGGAAACTTAAAAATATGGTCCACTGATGCATAACTTAAGCATACAGCAAGATCAGCTGTAAGCACGAGGAGATTGCGTGGTCTTGCTCTGAATGCAGCTCTATGAGGACTATGTAACAGAGGAGAGAAAATAATTCATGCGCATAGTACACGATCATCAGCTTGCAGAAGGGCCTCTATTGATTTGCCATTTGATCTTCCACAAACAATTCTAGAAAAAGCCTGAAATTAATCCATCARGCAAATGTCAGGAAAGGATCAAGCTAAAACACTACCCGATATTCTCGGTAAACAGAGGAATGGCCCTGCTGCTCAGATCGTGGTATGCAATCACATTGGGAAATGTGAAAATTCTTAATAATGTCTCTTACTATGACAAAAATAAAAGGAACCAGCACATTCTGGCCATGGGGTTACAATCCAGATCTGAAAACATACCTAAGCACTTCACCCTTATTTAATACTATTAACATGAGACTGGCTTACAAACACCTTTGCTGGAAGAGAGTCTCAGTGATTCCAGCTTCCAATAGCTACTGYTGGCCCGTAACACCTACGCAGCTGGGCATACTCGTTTGACTGAGCAGCCTAATTAAAAGCAATGTAGTCTTTTGGAAAGCAAAGAAATTGGGTATTAAACCTTTCCATCACTTAAAACTAAAGTGCTTGGATTCAGTCGCTGCTAAACAATTTTGAGGTATATGAAGCCACACTGACTGCAAAACGCATGCTTTAAAAATATTTGAAATACACTCAAATCATGGATAGATTTGACACTTTCGTCTTTCTTTGAAGGTTTTGAAATATCTGAGATTGTTCAAAGGAAAAGAAATTGGCCACAAACTACCATATCGCCAGCCTTTAAAGTATACACACTCCCAGCAAGGAGAAATGTTACATGACGGCTTTCAACCGGGCCATTTTATGAAGCGTTAGTCCCATTTTTTTCTAAATCCACACAATGCAGCTTGGCCAAGCACTGGGAAAAGAAGATTCTTCAAAACTACTGCCATGGTCCCACCTAAGCAGCACTACCTCACTACCTCGCATCCAAACACTCGGTGATCTGAAGCAGAAAAATAGCTTGCCTTTTGCCTTTTCTTTCTTTTTTTTTCTTTGCAAGTACATCAGGTAATTTATCCCAAGCTTGCACATAATTTTACGCCATCAGACTATGACCAAGTTCAATCCCTGTTGGTGAAACCCACCAAGAGAAAGATAGTTCTAAATGTCATAAGCTAGATATTTTACAAGGAAAATATTCACACTGAAAATATCTCTAACTACCAACTCAGAGTGTCACTGCTTTGCAGTATCATGTCAGTGAAGAAAAGCACTTCTCTTACCTGCTGTAGACCTAAGCAGTCTGGACAAGCCATTGCAACCACAGTTTTCATACCATCTCCTCACACTTCTCCCCAAGCACCTTTCATTTGGGGGACAGAAAAAAACCTGTAGATGTTCTGTAACTCTATTTCAAGCTCAAGAGATTTATGAAATGTAAACTCTGATAACAAAGAAACAAATAGACTGCTTGTGTCCTTTACTTAGGAAAGATAATCCCAACAATAAATATGTTTGTGAGTTCTGGTTTTATAAGTAAAGAAAGCATTCTTGAAAGGAAAAAGCTCACTAATGTACTCATGACAATGTGAAATATTTCAAGATTCAATGCAAAAGGCTCCTAGTGTGCTTGAGACATTCGTAAAACAGAATATAGCTCTATTTGTAACAGACAAGAATTCTAAAAGAATATATTTTGTACATCACAAAATACTCAGGAAGGGTTCTTTTTTGTTGCTTCCCCCCCCCCATGCTTCATAATATTGAGGTAAAACAATTTCTTCAACAATGTGAAAATTTCTAAGGGGGGGGAGGGAATTCATCATGAATAAGATTTGGTTTTGGCTTTGCAATCTCATTTATTCTCTAAAGAAAGAAAGAAATGTGCAATTTTTATAAGAAGGTAATTTTTTGTCAGGGATGAAACAACACAGAGCAGTAGTTCGAGATGTGTGATCAGGAAACCTCACAAAAGATTTTCCGTTTCACGGTGCTCCAGCACCCTATTTATCTGAACAACTTGTTGGTGCATTTTACACATTTCATAGCTGCTGTAATTCTCCCAGACGGAGAGCTCGCAGCAGTGCTGGAGAGCAGCAGGTCTTCCTCCTCCTTGCCCCAGCACAAAGCACAACGGGCCGACATTTTATCTGCCCCAAATTGCTTATAATCCAGCGGCCGTGATGTGCAGCTCTCTGACTATAGCAGAATCACAGCTGCCAAACAGGGCTTTCTCCAGTAACGCTGCTGCTGTTTCACACCAACAGTTAAAGTAATGTTTGCTAAAAAGGTTTCATTCTGAAGCCAAGCGAGTGCTGGAAATCTCTCTAGCCACTGACTATTAAGGAAAGCAAAATGTTATTCAGAATTCGGGCGCTGCTTTTGCCAGCCTAGTGTACACAGAAACAGCAGGCTTCGCAGCCCGCGGGGATCGGCGTATGAAGGGTCCTTTCAGACACAGTTATTTCAGCTGGCAAAAGCAGATGAGGCTTTTCACTCCCTGTGCAGAATTTCTATTCCCCAATTACAAATGATCATAATTTCATGAGCAGCAGTTTAGGAGCAGAAGAAAAAAAAATCAAGTTGACTGCTTTTTCTACGTAGAACATCATAAAGCGACAACAGAAGTTGCTTGTGGAATATCAGAAATTATTGCAATACTGAATAAATGCTCTGTCTTCTGTTTCCACCTTCTTTTTTAGAAACGGAGCCAGATTTTTGATGCACGTTTTGCAGTACTAGTTGATTTTAGTGACACTAATCTGGGAGGCTGGGACCCCCTAGCAATGTCTTCTCTGAACGAGCTGAGAACTGCAGTTTCCAGTACACCGCTGCTTAACTACAGGGCTGCTAATTTTTTTCTTGTAGGCATAACTGATAATGGATTTTAAATGAAGCTGATACAGAAGCACTACTGTTCTCATCCATACCTCCCATCCACAGATGGCTTTTGCCCCTTCAGAGCTAATTCAGCATTCAGCCAAATTAYGTAAATGGCACTGTCTGGCAAGGGGGAACAGCTCCTAAAACTGACTACTTCAAAGGAAACTTCTGCCATGCTGGTGGTGGATGCCTTGCAGAAAGTCTCTGTCCCATCAACCAACCCTGTCCCCAATTTAAAAGAGTGATCATACAAAAACCTGATATGTGTAAAATGGTTGCTGTTTAACACCTGCTTAATGCTTTTCTTTTCTTTTCTTTTCAAATCTCTAGGAGGATTTTTGGAGTGGATGCAATACCTGAAAAACAGGYGATGAAGTCAGTGTAGCCCAAAGTATGTCATTTTAGCCTATATGATTAACGGACACACTGAAAGTGCCGAAATGGTCTTAGAAAACCAGTGAAT
Source organism: Rhea americana (assembly GCF_003343005.1). Lineage (NCBI taxonomy): Eukaryota > Metazoa > Chordata > Aves > Rheiformes > Rheidae > Rhea > Rhea americana. The sequence goes on from NW_028186701.1 coordinate 2,059,041, forward strand.
TTGCCAAGCTTGCTGCCTCTCTCACACGCACATTTGTAAGGGGAAGCAATGGAAGATCAACCCTAAGTATACCAATATTGTGCAAAATAGAAAGCCACAAGCACAGTACAAACAAGCATGCCACAAGGAGGCAAGAGGTACTGCCACAGGTCAGATAAAGTGGGTTTTATTTCTTGCATTAAATTTCACCAATGAGCAAGGAGATAAGCCTCCAGAGTACCACCTTGCTAAACACATCTTGTCGAGAACTAAGTGAGCTTCACTCTTTCTTCACAGCTTACTTTCACCTGCCAGAGACTGATGGCAGAATTCACTGAACCTCTGTCTGCTTTAAAAAGAAATATCCCTTAAAATGTTACCTTTTGACCAGCATTATTTTCCACCTGTGTCAGCAAGCACAAGAAGAGCACCTCAGATGCTATGTTACTAGAGGTTTTGTTACAAGGGTCGCGCAGGACGAACACGGAGAATACAGGAAAATCCTATTAAAGCCAGATYCCGCGCACGGGGTGGCACCAGCCTGGACTGCGAGCCCTGTGCTGGAGCGGCGCTCTCCCGGGAAGCCCTGCTCTTCTGAAACGGAGCTTGAAAACAGATCTCCAGGGTGAACTGAAAGCCTGAGGATTTGCACAGCTCTACTAACGTGTGTAAGCTACGCTATATGGGACGCATCCCTGYGGAGAGCCAGCCTTATATAACTGTTATTAAAGGAGCAACAACACTGAAATGTTGCGGAGAAGGGAGGAAGGAGAAGATAGGAAGGAAGAGAAAGAAATCCAAATAGGAGACACCCAGGASATGAATTAGTAGAGAAGAGAGTCAGTAAATTTGTTCTCGCTTGGCTCCCCAGACCTTAGTAAAGCCTGTGGCTCAGCTTACTACTYTGGAAATGGATGTGTCCCTGAAGGTTTACTCAGTGATTTGAAATAGAAATATTGTTCATCTTTGGGCAAGAGAAAGGGAGAGGGCAAAACATCCTCCTGTTCCACTTACATTGATATTATGTTTCAGATTCATCTAAACCTGTGCCAGAATAGAAGACTCATCCAATTTTGATTCTGGACTCAGAACTAAATACACTTACATAATTTCAGCATTAGTGGTTGGCCATGAAAAGCAACCATTTGTTTCCCGGCCTGCTAACAGCTCCAGTTTCTGAGAGCTGACTTGGCTCCCCAAAGCTGGCAGGAAGGCAGAATTTTCAGTTTGGGAGATACCATTCTCCCTGCCCAAACCCCACTCCTGTAAATTCCCAATAAAGCAGAAATTCCTGCATGCCGTTACTTGCCCGTGCCATCTTTATGCCAGCTGACAGACGGAATATTAGGGTTGAATTCTAAGATGCTCTCGGCTATTTGACATGCATTCAAAGGTACAGCACGGCTGGAGCAGACAGCTGCCTATTAAGTCCCTAAAAGGGACAGATGTATTCTGAGGAAGAGAAGAGGGGTTACTATTTGACAACATTGGATTTGGGCAGTGTGCAGGGAATTTTCACAGGTACAGTGCTGAGCAACAAGGGCTATCTAAAATGGATACAAATATGTGGTCAAGTCTCTGTGACAGATCCATTACAGGTGAACAGCTTAGCAAAATGAACTAGATTTAAACTGCCTTACACTATAAACACCACAAGCTCAGAAGGTCTCAAGCCTTCATGTTGTCCCATCATTCCCTGTAAGGCCAGCAGGAGAGAGCTGGCAGCACAGAGAAGCACCAGGTCAAAGGGAGCCTCATCTGGAAGAGATTTACTCTGCCACATGCCAGTGCTGTCACAATGTAAGAATACACACTTTCAAACACATGCACTCTCATGATCGCTCTCTCTCCTTGTCTAATTGCAAAAAGAAAATTTCAATGCAGCTGCAGAAATCTGCATATGCAAGCAGATGTATTTTGATTTCTCAAGGTGCACCAAAACCTTGCAGTACATGACRTTTTTTCCTATGACAAACTGATAAAAAGAAGTGTGAGAAGCATAGGAACTCAGTGCCGGTAGCAATCTGCAACTCTTACGTGACATTTCTCCAGAGGGGTTAGCAACAATACTTCTTGTAGAACTCAAACTAGGAAGTACAGGTGACATGTATAGGGAAATGAGAAAGATTTTTTAAATTTGTTTTTAGTTTTCAAACATTTGATCTCTAATGCAAACTTAATTTTATGATAATAGTTAAGGTCATGTTTGCATTTTTTTGGAAGTATGACATCAGTGATTAACTCACCAGCCAAACTCAGGATCCTCAGAAGAACTGAAACAGCATGGGGGAAGAGGGAGGAGAGGGAGTGGGAAAGAAGAAAAGATGAAGCAGGTCATCTCAGCTCATCAAGAAAATTTTCTCATACAAGGGTGAATTTATTAGAAAACCATACACTCTTTTACAAGATTTCCTATTATTTCTTTCTCTTAAAATAACAAGCTTTGCCACTCATCCTAAGGGAGCTGCTCAAACAAACATCAAAGTTTAATAGAGGATGTCTTGCTAATTTAGCATAATATAAACATTGCCATATATGTAGATCAAAATGCAGGAAGATGAAGAAAGGCATATATATATATATATGTGTGTATATATATATATATATGTATATAAAAAAGGCTCAGCCCTGTTGATGAATGTGATGAGACACTTTGGTGCATGAGGTGCACTCATTGTGGAGACTACAGACCACTCCGCTTGCTTATTAAAGTTTAGCCCTGCCCTTGCTCCAAACTGCATGTTTGATGGCACAAAATAGGAAGAATAGCGTGGACTCCTTCCTGGGGGATGATCAGCTAGCTCCACACATTGCTCCACAGAACCAAACATCACTGGCAAAGCARTGCTTTGGAGGAGCTTCACGCACAAACTGGAACACATGAGAATCCCTTTCTTCCTTCTTTTTGTTCTCCACCACTCCTCTTTCCTACTGCTACAGCTGGTGACCCAGCTAGGAGTACAGTCTTCCTGCAGAAATACCRGTTTCCAGCCCCCCTCAGTGAACAAATGTACAGCTGCCCTCTGATCATCTCCAGGAGCTAGTCAACATTCATCATACAAACTAAGGATTTTCTCACATACTTGCTTAAAGGATTCTGCCTGTAAGGTATTACCTGAGTAATTCAGCAACTACTGCCCGCTCTCCCCCTAATTTTTAACACACACAGTTCCACTTTTAATAGAGTACTGCTTTTTACTGCTTTTTAAACATCTCTGCAAACTGGTATTGTAGGAGTGAATACACTCATGTCAGTTCTATTTTTTTTTGGGGGGGGGGGGGGTTGAGTTGGGGAGGAGAGCTATTTCCTTTTTTAATTGGTCTTCACTGGCCAGATTTTTTTTAATGTATCTAGCTATATTGTTGTCATGAACTCTGACTAGATATTCAAGCTAATAGAATAAAAACTCTGCACAGAAGTCTCAAAGGAAAGCACTGGATTACCAGTAAAATTTGATAAAAATAAGCACTCTTTTTTTTCCAGTGTGCCTGTATTAAAAAAAAATAAAATAAAAAGGGTATCAACTTATGGAAACATTTATCTAAACCAAGTTAGTGTCATGAAGTGATGACCTCATGAGATTGGATAAAGAGCCATTAACATTAAACAGCTAGGCTGCCGTGAAACCAAAGAAGAAAAATAATGAGACATCAGGCAGTGTACCATTAACAACACTCTGCCTCCCACCCCAACCAGCCTCCGGTCTTCAGTATTTACTGCACATATAATGCCAGGCTGTTAATTTTACTGGCATCTTTCTGAGCCTTTGCATGATACAGTGTCGCAGTAACAGGAACAGCACTTGAAGCACAGAAATGGCCTCATTTTCAGAGCTCTGTTTCTACTGAAGGCATATTTTGCTTTTCCTCAATTCTCCAGCTAACCTCTACGAGGAATAGCATTCAAAGTATAGTATATCTAAATAATGGCATTACAGTAATAAGTAATTCTAATAATCAATTTAAAAGCAAAGCAATGTAGGAAAAATGTAACCAGAAGAGTACCATTAAGAATAAAACTTGGCTATTTCTAAGCCACTCAAGCGTTCAGTTATCTGGAATAACTTAGTTAAAAACATTGTGTTAAGAAACCAAACCAATAAATAAGAGCAAGGTTCAGCAGGAAATGCTTTATGGCAAGCCCCCTTTTAATGAAAGGGTCTGAAGTGGATTATATAATCCACATATAATATGTAATGATTAACTTTCAAAGGTGAGCTGGCTCTGACTTCTTACATACATAGTGTGTGCTAACTGCACTATTTACCTTATTGAGCACCTCTCGTGTGCTTCTGAAGTACACCTGGATGATGCTCCTTTATTTTCTAAACACAGCACCTACTGGCATTATTCCCTAACGCGTAAGCAGCCTCTCAGTTTCCTCCGTCAGATCAGGTTCGCATCTGCGGTCCTTAGGGGACCTGCAAGAACCTGGCCTCTGTGTCTCCGATTTCATCTCCTTTGTCCTTGCGCTCTGCTCAAGTCTCGGCCCCGTCAYTACAGCAGAAGGAATCAGCAGGGCAAGCTACCAGCAAACAGCTAACGGAGTGGCAGGAACAAGAGAAACCTAATCCCAAGAGCCAGGAAAGAGTCTTTCAGTTTTATTTGTATTTCGCCATCCCCATCGGCTCCTCGTTCTTCACCTCCACTATAAACTCAGCCTTTGATTCCTCCTCTTCCTCTCAGTTCCTTATTTTCCCACTTTCTGGAATTTCCTTCCCTTAACAAGTACCCCATGCCTTCCTTCCCTTTCCAACAAAATGTAATTCTTCTTGCAAGTCTAAAATCTCTCCATTACTTGCTCCTACATAATAAGCTATAGACACATCAAATCCACTGTCTGACATCTTTCTTTCTTTCTTTTTTTTTTTTTTTTTTTTAAGGATGTTAATAATGTTAAGCAAGTGTGCTTCACGGTTTGCATCACACATTGTGCAGTGGGGTGAAACTGGAAACACTAGGAAATAATAATTTTTATGCCATTTCCTCCAGGTCAGACTTTCCAAAATGTTGGACAGTTGCTCCTAACACAGTGAAGGAAAAGCTATACACTTTAAAATGTAGCTTATTTTAAGCAGGGATCTATTTATAAACACACACCCAGACAGACAGACACACGTACAGATTAAAAGAAAATATAGCAATGAAAAAGTATATCCATTTGACCACTGTTACCACTCTTACACATTATATCTATGCAATACAAATTTCTCTTGTGTGCTGCTGCAATGTAAGCGCACTTCTCATTCAAAGAATTCATGGTTAGATCACATTAAGTGCCTGCCAGTAAAATTTATTTCAAGATATTACATGCCTACAAAATTAAACTGAGGTTTATTTTGGCAAGTAAGGGATGAGTGCCTTAACTATAAATATACCAGCATTTTAGAAGCTATTCAAAACACATATGATACCCAGATCATAATGGCAAACTGTTCTTGCACCAAATATATTATTACATGAATTACACTCACCATTGTTAAATTTATTGTTACTTGTTCACCATCCCAAAGCTGGACAGGTACTAGCAGTTGACATTTGCTGGTCTGGGCCAAAACAAATAGATGCTGCAATTTAGAACCCCTCCAGCCACCCCAACACACTTGGTGCCCTGTGCAGAAGCCCAGACAGTAAAATGGATGGAATGGAATTAAACTCTCTCCTACACAGCTTCACAAAAAGAAAACTCTGAAGTATCAATGGACTGCTATAGATTTATCATCACATTCATGCTAGTAGAGAAAGCAGTGATGCTTTTCCCTACCTTCATTTTTAAATTTTAACCGTAAAAATTGGATGTGGTCAATAACATGTATTGTAAATAGAACTCTATCTGGAATATATGTCTTGCTTAGATCACTTAAGAAAAAGTTACCCCAAAACTTGAAAACTGACATCATTAAGCAGTTTCCTAAGCTAGATTTCAGAGATGCCAAACAAAAAGCTATCTGTCTKTCCATCTTTTTGCAGCGTTTCCAGAACTATTCTGCATGTTCCAATTCAACTTTGCCAAACCAACTCTTATCAAATTAAATCCAACTCGGTACAGTTCACCTGCTTGAGTGGCACAAGAAGTACAGGGTACTCCAGCTGCCCACCTGCTTCCGACTGCCACAAGCCATCCACTAATCATTGCCACAGTCGATGTCACTGTGGGAAAGGGTTTCTAGAGCCTCCTGCCACACTTGGCTTGAATCCTTCAAAATTATTCTCTGCTGTTACTCTGGAACTGGAGCAGTCTCACGTGCTCCAGGGTAAGTGAGGCTCCTACTCGGTCATTGCATCGCTTCACGACTGCAAAACCAAAGAGGTCTGCAGGTCTAAAGACTGAACAACTGCCATGGACCATAAAGCTCAATCAGCAGCACAACATCAAACTCCAACCTCTCATTTAGGTAGTGGCTACACACTTGGATATATTGCTTACGACACTGCTTACCTGATTAACTAGCTGAAGAGATCAGAAAGGACAAACGGTGCACTAAGAAATTTTGCCTCGTTGACTGTATTACTRTATCTGGTTAGTTACTACCTTATGAGCACGGCAACTATGGGAACTATCTACTAATTACAGTAGATTTTTCTGAACTGTCTCCAGGTAAGCCCAAACAGCCTTTTTCACACCATCCTCCTACTTTATTTCAGCAATAGGGTAAATCAAAGCTACTTTTTTCCCCATTTATCTCCAGTTGCTCAACATTTCTGAATAGAAAGTTCATTAATAATGATTTAAACCTTGCTTCTGAAGTCGCATGGCAGAGGGAGAAGAGAAGGAAATTTTCTTTTCAGTTCCACCAGTGTAAATGCAAAATAAATAAGATAGTGCCTCTACTCCGCACTTACATTAGTATAATCAAGATCAGGATTTGTCATGTTGCAGCAGTGTAATAAGACATGTCAAAATCAACTTACCTATCACAACATCAGATGTCCATGAGCCACAATTCTGTCTCAATCTGAAGAAAACTTGACCTGTTGGATATAAAGTAAGAAATTTTCACATATGATAACATATTGTTCTCCTTTACATCAGGCTAACAAATCTTTTTTTTTTTTTTTTTTTGGGGGGGGGGGGGAAGAGGGGAGAAAACTGCTATGTCACCTCACAGAACCTAGCATCCCAAAGCTGTTTTTCTCCTTTCCTTTACAATTGTAATAGTTACAGATAACTTAGATTTCCTAGTCAGGGGCCTGCCTTCCCTTTCTCTTTATACTGATGTTTAATATCATTGGGAATAGCATTTGGTTCTAAGAAGTACCTGATGAAGATTTTCAAAAGACACCTAGAAGATTACTGATATTAGGAAATTTGTACACAAATTCAGAAAGAAAAGAAAAAATCCACAAAGACCAGAAAGGAAAATATTGTAAAACTATTATTCACCTTGTGACTATTCAGACACAGAACAGAGTGTGCTTCAAGGATGATAACTGATAGCAACTGCAAGAGTTTATCCATCCCCCATGCAAGAAGGGGTGATCCTAACAGGAATACTAAAGGGAGCAACCACCTACAATATCATAACTTAATGGCTCCCCTTCTTCCTTTCCTTCCARTTTTCACCTTTGTTCCTTTCCACAAGTTACTTTTCTCACAGACTAAAATCAAGAGTGTGGGGAGGGACAGAAAGAAATAAAACAGACTGCCAAGGAAATGAGAGGGCTGTTTGCTGCCAGTTGTGCCATTATATTAATTGCATCTTTATAAAATCAGCCTTCTGAAAATCCCAGCTGTCAAGTATTTATATTTCTTATATTCATACAATATATCTTGGATTTGGAGCAGTTTTGCTGAAATTTCTTGAATTATAAAACAAGGCAAACCAGACTCTCTAGAAACCTGCATTCTCTAGATAGCAAGCAAAAGTCAAAGCTGCCCTACATTCGCTAATGTATGTAAAACATACTGCTAGCRCTAAATATTGTTCCTCAAAATAAAAATGGTCCCGTTCCAACTTTCTACTGTTATTAACCGACTATTCATTTGCGATCATGCAGTATATGCTATACAACTCTGTACACTGGAAGATGCAGAACTTCCTATATTCATTGCTTCTGAAGTGAAGCACAAAACGTGACTCCACCATCACTGCCTTAAACTGTTTCACTGACTCCACTTAAGCGGCACAAGAGAAGGTACTCAAGTCAAGAGAATTTCATTTGCAAGACCAGCCATTGCTTTTTCACTCAGCCCATACTAACACCAGCCTCCTGCTGTTCCCCCCGTCACGGGGGGAAAACGCCACCACACCACAACGAGGTCAGTAGGCATTTCCACATAAGTAAGTGCTGAAAGTTCCATGAACTTCATAGAGAAATACAGCAGAGCCCAAGTGGCAAAAGATATCCTGTAGACYCCCTTTTTTCCTCTTGTGTGGGATTACAAGCATCAATATTTTAGAATATTAAAGAGGAGAAAAAGCAGCTATTTGGGAGGACTGGAGGAGGGGCTTATTTTAGTGGTTTTGTCTGGTTTTGGTTCTGAGGGGGTTGACACAAAGCCAAGCGCAAACAAGAAAGTAAAAATTAACATCCTCATATATCCCACAAGGGGACTTCTGGTTTCATAAGACATCAGGAATTTCCTCAAGGCTAACACTGTCAGGGCAGGCTCACAGATGCAGAGCTGAATAAGCAGCCGGGGGAAGAGCAGATTTCTATCGGAGCAGCTGAAGATCATCAGGGGCCTGATACCRCCTGCAAATAAGCTGCCTCACCACACCAGCATGGCACACCTTCAAACAAGGGGTGTTACACTAGTTGGGCCATTTCTGCTGATTTGCTACAGCTGTTTGTCATTAAAACAGTTTTCCTAGAGAAGACCTCAAGCACTTAATGTGATGAGCCTCTAGCCAACTGGCTAAYGCTCTGCAGCTCAGATCAAATGTAGCTGCTGCCTTTAAACAATCTACAGCTGATTTTACCACCAATATATAAAATTACATCACTGTTTGTCATCTCCTTAGTTCTGCGGCTTGAATAACTTTGAAGCAGTATTTGCACTAGATCCTTAGAAGTATTCAAACCTCTATCTTATTAATTATTAGGAAGAGGAAGTTAAATTAGCTCCTTTGCTCCCCTGCAGCTCTCCAAAGGCTCCCTATCTGATTTCCCCAAAAGGTCCAAAATGCCTAGGGACTTCAGGGGGTTTTCCAGGGGAGCAGGGAGGTTTGAACAGCCTCTGCCCTAGTAATGGTCACAGCTGAGACCAGCTTTCCCTGTCTCTTCCTGCAGGCATCTCCAACATCTTAAAAGGAGAGTAGCAGTGCTAATCACAACGGTAGCACTGATACATCCACTTTGTCTTTAACGTGTACTTGCTAAAGGCCCAAGCAAAAATATTTTTTGTGCTTTAAGATACGTATCTTTGGGAAYAGTACTACTTTTTTCTTCTACCAGGATTTGCATTTTTGATTAAGTGAAGGCTTAAGAATCGACAACAATATAAGGGAAATATCTTTAAAAAAATCACAGTTTAATGCACAACATTTTTCTTCTTTTATTTTAAAAACTTGCACTTTGTTCATACACAGAACTGAAATATCATTTCCTTTTTAGATAAGGAGGGAGTTCATGCCTCAATCTTCTCTTGCTTGTTGCTGACAACAGCCTACCTTCTTTCAGGACACAGCATGCAATCATACAATATTAATACAGGGAAGTTGCTTAAATGAATCCTATTAGATGTGATCAGCTTGTCTGCAGTACAGSTGTTTACAACAGGAAACATTTTATCTTTGGGCTAGACTTTAAGAGAAATACTACATGCTAGCTGATACAAATACAATTATAAAAACATGCAAGTCGCACGAACCTGCATCCGATTTCTTAAAAGAATTAGAGCTTCCAGAAAAAGTAATCTGTTCAGTGACTAGTAAAGACTATTCAAAGCAGGCAGTATTATCTTGCCATCTTTTTAAATTTGTTTTACGTTTACACTGTATTTTACAGTTTTGTACTCCCTCAAATAGTAACTTAAAACCCCTTGACTTCCCTGTATATTATTATTTGGTGTCTGAGACAACACATACTTCTACTCTTTCAAGCATGGGAAACTGCTGCCTCTAAAGGCACAGGCTCCTGAAGCCAACAGTCTGCCCCTATGCTGAACTTCCCAACGTGCCTGTCATACTGGACCACACCGGGCAAATAYAAGCCCTAGAGGACACCCTCTTCCATCCCATGGAGAAGACAGACTGGCACTGGAAGCCACATGAGCCAAAGATACTGCGGGGTCTCTGGTGGCCATCTCCATAATCCACAAGGCTCCCTACTCTTTTGTCCCAGTGAGAAGGGTGATAAAAACCTCTGATAGACCAATTACTGCTTCATAGCAGTGAGATACCAGGAACCAGTAACTTATAAACCAGCCAAAACCAAAACACAGCACATGTGCAAAGYTGAGTTTGACTGGGTCTAACCTTAGCTTTTTGTATGTCATGCAAACCAACACTTTGCTGCAGTGAGCAAGCAAAAGAAAAAATTTTACTAGCCATGMAATGCCATAAAGCACTAGGTAAGAATTACTTCTTTTCCTTTTATCCAGCTCACCAGGAAACTGTTGGCAAGTTATTTGAAAGGAGAGCACTTTATAGAGCAGTAGAAAAAGGCAATGTTAATGATCACAACTTTGTATTTCCCTTTAAAATAGAATTTGGGATGAAAACAGTTTGTGGATTGAAAACAAACACAAAACTGGATCAATTACATATGGATTAGATTATTTAGTAGCGCTGAGCTGTATTTTAACAGAGCCATACTCAGATAACTAAGGCCTGCAGGCAGCCTTTCAAGAACGTTTCTCAGTTATTTATATTGGTGGTTCACAGCCATGGTCGTAAGTCAGTAGGAGCTCTGGATATTTAACATGTAGTGGGAAAAAAGCATTCAGCATTTAATCAAGTGCCTAAATACTGGTTTAGGTTCCAAACTTGTGGCAAGCAGCTTTTGTTTGGATCAGACTGCGTAACATGATGTGTTGCAGCATTCTGCACCTGAGCAGGTTCCTATTTCTGTCCTTCTTCTCCTCTTAAATCATAAGGCTGCAGGAAAAGACAAAAAAAAAAAAGCATTCTTTTTTAATCTTTTAAAGAAGTAGCACTTATTTTACTTCAGCTAAGATATTTAAATACTTTAAAAAGAACCCTAAATGATTTGAGGAAGCAGCAACAAAACACACCGATTTCTTCGTTTTCTCCCCAGAGAGACAGCACGTTAGGAAGTATAAAAATTTAAAGGCTTGACCTATGTCAGAAACATCTGTCATATTGAAGAAGTCTTCACTTTTCTAAACAATTACGGTATCAGCAGAATGTTGCTGCTTGTCAGATTTCAAAATCTAAGAGCATAGATCATATGCTGGCTCTTTCGCCCTTCAAAATAGACATACAAACGAAATCACAGAAATAATATCTTAAATAAAGGCAAAGGCCTCYGTATTGTCAAATACACTCATTTACATCCACTGACTAAATCTCCTATAGATGTTGACAGCTTTAGATCTGCGTATTATATTTTGGTGACTAAATGCCACTATATATTTAGCTTTACAGAGCAAAGCTTTTATTTTGTGTATAAATCTGCGTTTAATGAGCCTTGAAAGAGATGATTGCTAAATAACAGCCTGCTGCATTCAAGCTCAACTGCCTCCAATTATATTGTTTATAATTATATAATTGTACAATATAATGTGTGTCCAACACTCTCCATGTTTTATTACTGCACAGCACTATGACACTGATGTAAATCACCTTTTCACTTTCACAGCCAGCCTCTTTYATTTTGCTTACTCAGCCAATACAAATGCATGCAGAACTGCACTTCTGACTGTTGAATACATCAAACCAACTTACAAACCTCAGCATAAATAAGAAACTAATGGAAGTGGTCAACCCACCAAGAAGAAATGGAAAACAGAGGTACTGTGGATAAAAGAAAGTGAGAAAAAAAAAAATAAATGGATTAGTTCAAATCAGACATAATATTTGCAAATACCTTTTTTAGGGTGTTTCTTTTTGGCAAATGTTTCTGAATACACTGCCTATCCAAAATTCCCACGAGAATGAGTACAAGGCAGCTAACAGTGGCAGGTAATGTTCTTTGCATTGTTCCTTCTGATACTGTTACCTGGATACTGGAGCATATACCGTAACAACAACAAAATTAGCAAGAACCTTATTAGCAAACACACCATTATACCGTTAACCACCTACATACACCTCTCATCATCCCTCCATCCCATCAGAGCAACATTTCTTCTCTTGGTGCTATCATCTCCAGAGTAATACGACTTTTAACCAGCAATTTAAAACACTAGCATTCAGTATATATTTTGATTAACTGCTGCCAAATGAATTCTAGCCCAGCATCATCTCTTAAACTCTTCTGACTGCTTAGTGACAGCATTTCACTGCTCTGACATTACTCTTCAGATAGCTTTCCAGAGGATCAAAATCCTTGTTTTGAAATATGACACAAAGCTTCTTGCCCCCCTCCTCTCTTCCTTTCAAACACRCTGCCTGCACATGCTTTTTCTCTTTCCTGTTTAGCCCACGAGTCCTCACACGCACACTACCTGGCCTTTTAATCAGTAATACTCTAGTATGGCAGTTCCCTGTTAGAAGGGCTCGCATCGGTGTCTCTTTCATGSCACAGCAGTGCAGAGCTCCTGGCATAACACCTTTCACCTGCTATAACTACCCCTGTACCCTTGGCTGYGGGCTGCCTGGGAAACATTGACTTTCAGTTGGTCCAAACCGACTTCGAGTTGGTCCAGACTGACTTCTTTAGTCCGTTACTTGGCCTTGCTCCAGCTCAGGTCACTCAACTTTGCCTTGACCATCTGAAAAAAAGACACTTTTACAGTTTTCAGCACAGGGTCATAAGATGGCAAGTCGCTGGGAGTTTATTGGGAGGCTTTACATGGAGAGATTCACATCCTCTGAACTCCCCCCCCCCAATCCATCCTCCTCTCTCATCAGCATTTAAACACCTCTGACAATCTTCCTCTTCAAGGAATGCTTATAGCAGAAACCTTCTTTGCACTTTATGACTCAAAYCATTGTCTTATGAAAAATTCTGCTGTCATCATTTTAACAACTTGCACAATTTCCCAAATTGGAAGAAGTTGTTTTAAAGCTATGATTAAATTTTCAATGTTACCAATAAAACTACTGCAAATACCTTTTCAGGTCAATTAACTTCACTATTGCACGTTGGTTCCCAAACAGTCCCTTAAATGGGGTAAAAGACTGTAGAAAAACAATGCATCTGAACTTCTCTTAGATTTAGATGTTATCATGGAAACAAAGATTACATTAAAAATTAAACCATAATTACATTTATGAAGTTATTCTAAAATACTTGTATAGTTTTATTTGATCTGGAGGAAATGTTTCACTGCTATTTATCCAGTAACCTACTTTTATATGCCATCTCTTACRAAAATTCGTCAAACTATGACCTTAATATGGATTTGCATATTGTGCTGAACGCAAATGGGCAAGATAAACACTTCTAATATGCAAAATTTTAAAAGTGATGCTGCTTAACTGAGTTTAAAAAACTAAAGATACACATTACATTTCAAAATACAGTTCCTGTGCAATTTCAGCTAGTGAAAAACACTGTCACTGACTCTCATTCAAGTTTTGAAAAAMCAGCATTACAGTAAGAAATACTAAACATAGGTAGATAACATATAGGTCAAACYACACAAAACGTGCTAATGGCACGTACAACACCTGTATTCAGAATTAGCAAATCATTTCATGTAGCTAAACTTGTTAAACAAAATTCAAGCCAATTAAATGACACCAACCAACACGCAGGGACATGACGTAAAAGACACAGGTAAGCAACAGCCCACAGACTACTGTGCATACATGGGTCCCACTGACCACCTGAAACATCTCTAGGGCTGACCACGTGGCCACAAGGGAAAAATAACATGCTGCCAGCACAGACYACGGCACCAGTTTCACTCACAGCAAAGAGATCTATCTTCAAAGCTTCCAGACTTCCTAAACCTACTCAGCCTTAGCAACCCAGTTTCTATCTGCCTTAGCTTCCTGCCTAAAATAACTGGTGAGGTTTCTCACAACATCCTCCCCAGATTTGCAGCCTCTTCCAAAATGAGCCTCTTGAGCACTTTGTGTTGAACACCAGTGCTTGTTGCAGGAACTGAAGCACACTGCTGGTTGAAGAGGTGCTCTCTGCTGAACTTAAGAGTATACATACTTCAAATTGTTAAAGTGGTTAAATAGATTTCTACAATTGAGGGTGTCCTTTCGTTTGCCTTCTTGTTTTCAAACYTCTAGGATATACTCTCCCGTCAAGAGGCAAYGGGCAGAAACTGAACAACAGGACGTTCTGCCTGAMCRTGAGGRGGAATTTCTTCCCTGTGAGAGTGACGGAGCACCGGACCAGGTTGTCCAGAGAGGTTGTGGAGTCTCCTTCTCTGGAGATCTTSAAGGCCTGCCTGGATGCAACCCTGTCCAACATGCTCTAGGTGACCGTGCTTGAGCAGGGACAYTGGACTAGATGATCTCCAGAGGTCCCTTCCAACCTTACTGATTCTGTAATTCTATGTTCATAAGCTTTGCTCAGCAAAAATAAGGGCTAATAGTTTGGGCTTTTTCAAATAAATACTGGAGTTTCATGTTTCCTTGTCCTCTTTTTGTTGAGGGGTGCAGCACTGTGAGATCCACACTACAAAGAAATCCCGTATTTGTTTTGATCCTATGGGCATATTAGGAAAGAGGAGTAGCTCCATAGGACCCCACTGTCCAAAAGCAGCTGCCTAGTTCGTGAAATGATGATGCCCACTGTTTCAGCATTTCAAATGAGTGAGCACCAGAACTGCTCTCTCACCTGGCTTGTTTTCAAGCACAATCACTTAGTAATAAATTGCATACAGCAAATAAGGGAGAAGATACATATTGGTTGGCATCGGAAAGGTAGGGCAGAAGCAAACTTAAAAAAAYGGCACAGGAGGCAAAACACAGCAGCTAAAAGTCCATTACCAGCCAAGGAAAACAAACAAAGAAAACCCCCCAAAACAAGATATAAGCTGCTTCAATTTTTGATGTTTAAGTGTTGGGSCAGATTTCTCTTACRTATGTACCATGTTATCTCTGAAGCCTTTTTCTTAGATCTATTTGTGTTGATTCTACTTCATATTTTGCAAKTCAGAACTGTTGTGGCTTTTTGGGTTTTGTWCATGTGCTTTAAGGGCTGTTCTCCTGACTGCTACAGAGGGAGGTACAAATCATTCTCTTCTCTAGAAATTATCGAGTTTASTTCAAGATGTCCAAGTAAAACAACAAATGATCTCTCCAACAGATGAATCACTTAGAAGATAACTCCCCCCTCCTGCCAAGAAGTGGTATAATTACAGGAAGAAGTCACATCAAAAAAAAAARAAGTGTATGCAAGAGTCATTAAACAACGGTATCCATTTCAATCTAAATACAAAAAATACAGCAGCTGGAAAGGAAAAGCAAAGACAGAAGTGTATCAAGCTTTAAGGAAAAAGTGATGTCTTCTCTCCATGATTGATAATAAAATGCCACTTTACACCACCTGGAGGTATGAAGTGGCAATAGATACAGGATGGAGAAGGCAGCAGAAAAAGAATATACACTAGATAAAAGGAACTCTGCTGGGAAAAACAGAAATCCAGTCACTCTATAGATGCTGGACATAGGTCATACTGATCTGAATCTTATCTTACAACACATACATGGAATAACTACTACAGATATAGGCAGTGCTACCATGTGCAGCAATCTTYTGACTAGCTCTTCCAGTTATCCCAGAAGAACTCTTCCATTTGGACACGTCCAGGAAAATGCACATGTTCAATATACCTAACTGAACACACACTTTAAGTCTTAAATTTGCAAACATTTACATGAAGTTTGAGCAATTTGCACAATTTGACTTGCACAATTTACTCTTTTTTTCCCTCAAATACAGAAAAATATTGTCAATTGAAAGACTTAACTTGCTTATCGGTGCTTGCATACTCAGCAAGAGTACTGCTRAGAAACGTTGTTAACTGCTATAACTTTCGGCTCAAACAATCTTTGAAAAAGTGCTTAACTGTTTACTGAATTTTATATACATTAGATTAGGTTCCTTTACAAAGGTAAAATATCGTAGAAGGGTAAAATAAGTACTCAGGCTTCATCAACTTCATGCTTCAACAAATCACAAAGTCTAGCTCTATTTAAGAAACAATGCAWGTCAGTGCATGTGACTGTAAAGTTTTCACTCCTCCTTGAACCGCCTTCCACCAAAACTTTGTACAATAGGTTGTTTTAAGTTATTTATCTTTAGACAAAAGGATTTCAAACACACAGCTTCATTTCTCCATCCCTATCCCTCAGAAAACCCAGCAGTCTACAACTGAAGAAACKAGTTCTTCTTTTCTTCTGCCATTATTTAATGGATGTTCATTGAYTGAAACCCTGGTGCAAGAAGAACTCTTTATTTATAGGTCCATCAAGTATGGTACACCCTAATTTGATTCTATCAAGAGTTTGTAGCTGTCACTACGTACTCAGATTCCTAATAGATATGAAACAGAAAATAAATTAAAAAATAAAAAAGAAATCAATGAGATCCATTTTAGCAGAGCATGCTAAAGCATTTCTCCAAAGCTGTAGAAATGAAAAAAAGAAAAAGCAAAGGCAGAAGAAAGGAGTTACTCCCCCAGAATTAGATTTTGTTCTGTACTAAAGTTCACGGACTTGCTGACAGCTGGTAGGTAATACGTTATTGAAAATAACCAATAAGATCCATTAAATCTCCAATTCCAATAAGATCAAACACTACAATTCTGCATTAAGAATTTTAAAAGTCAAGGGTTCACATCACATTTATAAAGTATACACCTATGTAAAATTTGTGAGTGTACCTGTTGAAATGCCCTTCTTTCCCCCACTTTCTCTCCACCATCATTTTTTTTTGCCTTAAAAAATTGATTTTAAATGTTTTTATTAGCATAATATGTATTATTAGCATAGTTTTTATGGTTAAAAGGTGTTACAGGCAGCCAGCCACCTGTGATACCATAAATACCGCAAGACACGCAAATTCACATTTCAGTCATTGGTCCCACACATTCTGACTGTGCATGTCTTGCATAATTGGGCTTAAACAGCACAGAACATGAATATGAACAAAATAATGGGTTTTTCATT
Source organism: Rhea americana (assembly GCF_003343005.1). Lineage (NCBI taxonomy): Eukaryota > Metazoa > Chordata > Aves > Rheiformes > Rheidae > Rhea > Rhea americana. The sequence goes on from NW_028186701.1 coordinate 2,076,227, forward strand.
TCACATATGAAATAAACATCTAATTCTGAAGCCTGAATTCTGGATGTGGTAGACATTTTTTCTGCCACATCAGAATCACTTGCCTTCCCACATGGGATTCAGTTACAAGAAGCCTCCAAGCTTATCAACATTAGCTTTCCAYGACCTCTATTTACCATATTGCTTTATTTTACTATATTACCTCTCACTAAAAAAAGAAAATTGCTGCTTCCAAAGTAGTAATRACCACAGTTGAACACGCTCTTAGGGCTTGGTGCTTTTGTGAATGCAATTCCAGCACAGGGCAGTGACCKCTTTTAGCGCACTGGACAACCAATTTCGAGTTTTGCCTACACTGTCATGTCTTGGGTTAGCTGGCAGCCAGAGACCAAAGTGCCAGCAGCCACATGTGTGGGGCCTGTCCCTAAAATAGTCTTCAGCTCTTCACAGAAAACCTTTCCTTCTTCTGGAGACATAGCCCCATCACTGTATGCTGTTAGTTTCCTGCCTAATGAAGCTGTCTAAGGGTTTATTAGGCAAAAGGCTTCCCACAGGCAAGATCAAGCTAATTCTCCTCTCTGAATTCACATGGCCTCTCTAAACTGCTCATACATCCCCACCAGGAAAGCTCTTTGAAACATTTTCAAGACTCCAGAGTGTTCTCCTTTTCAAAAATGCTMATATTATTGCTGTGTCTCTTTTCAAAGATTTTGTCATAGGTAAGATTGGCACAGTTTCTCCTCTGGGTGTATCAAAATTCCTCTGGGCTGTCAACCAGGGAAGTCTCCAGTTCTGAAAGTACAAGATAATCTAAAGGGGTCATTTGTCACATCTGACCATTACTTTTCAGAAGTTCTTAAATTCACATACTTAATTCTTCACCAGATTGCTAAAACCATTCATCTGCAGCTGTTTTCTATGTCAATTGTACTGAATYGATTTTTAGCTCTGCTCCATCTTACCAAGCTTTCTGTATCTACTTTGCCTACTGCATGTACTTTGCCTAGTCCCTCATTTATCCTTTGCTTCCTAACAAACATGATGTTTGTTGCATGTTGCTTTCTTTTAAACTTATACTTAAGTTTTTTTTTTTAATAACTCCTTTACTGAATCCTTGCCTATTATGAAAGAAACTTTGTTAATTCAAAATTTCTCCCATTCCAAGGAAGCAAAATTTGTCTCTTCCACAGACACTGAACAGATAGCTGCAATACCCAGGAAAACTGAAAAAATAATTAATAATAATTAACCCACATAATAGTACATAAGGGACCTCCAGGGAAGCACAGTGGTGAGGCAATCCAGCGGCTCTATAAAGAGCAGACCAAGATAGTGAACACTAAGCAAGAGCTAATGAGCCAAGCAAGACCCAAACCAGCTCCTGCAGAGCTAACTAAATGCATCAACATTCAACTCCACAACCTTCTGGGTCCTGGCTGGAATTTTTAAAAAGACTCTCTTGTATGCAGCAGGACATGCTGTATTTGCAGTGTGCTCCTCTCAGCTAGTAGGCCCAGAGGGATCCAGCCTGGCTTTTCAGAGGCCATCTCCGTTCCTGTTCATCTGCAGTGTAACTAACTCCAAAACTGAAAAAATGCCAAGAAACAACAAAGTTAAGAAGCACAGTGTCCATGTACTGAAGTAGCTCTTGAGGAGTAAGATTAGGTCCAACCAGGCTTTCAGGATGAACACGAGCCATTTGGGACAACTGCTCTCTGCCATACAAAGCAAGCTCATTATGCTTGTATTGACTTCCCAAAACAAGAAGACTCACCTGACGTAGCTGTGTGCAGAGCCAGCTTGGGTCCCAGATGGGTGTGTTTCCCCAGGCTCCACACCACAAGTCAGGGACTATACTACTTCCACACTGGACCTGGCCCTAGCAGCAGCCTCTTCATGTCTACATGTATGTGAACCAACATGACCTGTCAAATGGGAGCTGACTTGGCTGGGTCTGTGTTGTCCACTATGGACAGAAGAGATGCCACTAGACAGATACCACCAGACAGCACTGCCTCCTACCTTAATCTAATGCACCACAATCACCTTAAGGGGAACAGAAGCCATGATGTTAACAGATAAGGCTGAACAGGGATGGGCATTTAATCTTGGCTGTAATGGTGGGAAAATATGGCAGAAATCACTGTAACAAAAAAACGGGGAACACAATCTTGCTCCCTAACTTCAACTGCATCCACACTGCAGTTTCAGATACAAATCTGTATCCGAAATTTTCATGATGTAAGTGGGAGGAAGAGGAAAGAAAGCTTCTTCCTTGGTATCTCACATACACTGGCAGAAACTCTCTCTGTGAACATCCAGTGAAAGAAAATATGAAATGCAGTGGTCTGATGATATCATAAATGCCATTAATTTATTTTAAAAAATCCAGTTTTCTGTGGCATAGGCATTTATGTGTCTTGGGGCCAACTATCATGTGCGAAATGGCAGTCCAGGAAAACATAGCAGAGTTATGGTAAGTTTAGAAATGCTCAATACAATTATGTTTAGATTTATTAATAATTGGTCTTGCAATTTTTCCCCACCTAAATTCTGGATCCTCTTTAAACATGCTATTTTGCTACATTTATAACAGCCCAATTTATTCTATTTCAAAACATATGAACTGACTACATTTAGATGTGGTCAAATACACAAACTATAAAATAAACACACTTTTATCTCTCTCTCAAATTTTCATATATCAGGATGTATTTTAATGGAATATTCTTTTCTATCCTACATTCCCTGCTTTATGAGAGTAATTATTAAAATAAGAACCTTCAACAAGTTGAAAAATTTTTTGAAACAAGACCTGTTCAAAGTCAGATGTTTCCTACTCTCCTTTCCAAAAGGAATGCCCTCTAGGGAGTACAAAAAAAGGATAGGAAGAAAAATTGGTACTATTAATACGAAACTCTGAATCTTGGACTGAAAATGAAGATGCTGTAACTTGTACACAGGCCTAGCAGTCACACGGGTGTCATTTCCTAAGTAAGAGTAAAGCTTAAATTATTAAATAGATGTTAGATTTCTTTTTAGACAAATGACAGTCTAATCTACACTAATTTATAGGATCAATATTGAAAATGTTAAGAATAAAAGGTAGCTCTCTTACCTTTATCCCCAAAGCAAACTAGTCTCCCCACACACCCCATCATCAAATACTATGCTTCTGCTCTCTGTTTAATCTGAGACTGTTACAGAAGAGAACAAAAGCTGAGGAACCAAGGGCACCAGATTGCCCTAAGCAAAGACATTTTGCATTCGTTATGGGAAGCTGAAGACATCCAAAAATACAGCTCTGTTCATGAGTGAGTAGCAAATAATTGTTGCATATGTTCTTTTTTTAGGCTGAGGCAAAAATGCAAAAGCACAGGACAGGAATAATTACGTGTGTGTAAGTGCTGTAAAGGAAGCCCAAAAGCTGTAGGTTAAAGAGGGGAAATCCTCCCTCCATAATAGCTTTGTTAAGACAGCTTACAAWGTGGCCTGCACAAACAGCCCAGCAAGCACTGGTGCAGGGAGGAGGCCACAGCACTCAGCAACGTAAAGCCTGCAGTTTTCTCGAAGCCATAAAGGACAGTTAAAAAAAGACTACTATGATTTACAGAAGCCTCCGGATGCAGCCATTTAATGCTTTAGGTCTCTTCTACCTCCAGAGTATCTCTGCATCAGGAAAATACAAAGCCGGCTTAGAGCATTCTTAACTGCTCATTACATTGGGCTCCAAATTCTGCATTGTGCTTCTGAAAAGGCAAGAAGGAAAGAAAATACTTAATAGGATACTCCAATACAAAATTTTCCCAGAAAAAAAGCCTGCTATATCAGATCAGAAAGACACATTTTCTGTAGAGTGTTAATAATTCATAATAAAGATCCTTCTACCTCACTCGTCAAGCACAAAGATTTTAAGACTCTAATTTTATACAGTTTTTTTTGTTTGTTTTTAAGGCAAATGAGGACTACAGATATAATCCAAGGGTGTGTCTCCTCAGTTTACAAAACAAATTCCTCATATCCATAGGATCTTATTCACTACTTTTAACCTGATCATTATTAACAGCAATTGCTACTCCTTATGATGCCATAAAAATATCTGTTAACTTCATTTCAAAGTGAGTTCCATCCCTGCCTCTGTTTGGTTGCTYAGTATGATAAAATAACGGAAAATCAGGAAGATTTTCAAGCCCAAGGACTACAAGTATAAATTGTATCTCAAAACAACTATCCAGTTGCCTCAGCAATTAAAAGCCAATAAAAATTCTCCCAGATAATAGTTTTCAGACATTGCAGACATGTTAGGTAAATTTTGACCTTTTTTTTGTAAATTGTAGGTCAAAATCTCAGTTATAACAGTCTTATGACTAGTCTTAGTCTGGTCATTTTGATGCAATTCAAATAGCTAGAAGATGGAGTTTAACAAGATTTCTCAATGTTAGAGTATTTGCTTTTAATTAGCAGCTTCCAAAATCTGTGTAACCTTCAGACCTGAATGTTTTTTCTAGTGAATAAATCCCACACTAGTTYCTAGCAAGGCTGACACCTAGCACGCTACAGAGCAATGAGGGCACCACTAGAACATCCTGGGACTGGAGCTTTCAAGTTACTGACAGTACGCCTGGGAATTTACAGATTTTATTTAACCTCACAAATGTACACTTCAGGTTACTGAGGTGTATTTTTTGTTGTCAAATCATATTCCGTAAGTCTCAAGGCAGCCTTTCAACCAAAACACTAAGATCTAAATATTAATAAAAGCTGGAGATGAGAGATGTTCAGGACATGCAGTTCTCTTCCTGCTGCACAGTTTCTGGCAGGTTTCCACACAAACCTCAGGGCTATGCATGCTGAGAGAGAGAAGGTACACCAAATAACAGGGCTGATGCTACTGGGATAGGTCTGAGTTCACCAGGATCACTCAGCAAGCCACAGCTTATGTTCTGTGTCTTCCTAAAAGGAACTCTAGAGTAATAGTTCATTCATTAAACAAAAAAAACAATGGTGTTAATTGGCRCAAGAGGAGCAAGAACCAGCACTCTGTGAAACATAACAAAACCTTAAGCGGGTGAATCTGTTGTCTTTGCATTCTGGCAAAGCTAAACATTTTGYTTCAGGCATTTAAAAATAACCATTGTGTATCTGCATAGTTCTCTCTCATTAAATACAGACTGTTCYTTAACTACTTAACTTCACCAGCCTCAGAGAAAATTATTAATATTTTCCCCTATAGTAATTATAATAATTTTCAAATTTCATTTTTTTGCAGATAATCTGAAATCCTCTCACTTTGCCTCAGTTTCACACTTACATATTCTATATTTCCAAAAATGAAGACATGCAAAGGTTGGACCAATCWCACATGAATTTAAATAACTATGTTTTAAAAAGCTCATGTTCTGACCAATTTATCTCTCCCAGTGATTTCTATTAACTCAGAAAAAAYAAACACTATGCCCACTTGAAGAATTCTTCAGGACATGCCAATAAAAATATAGGRTACTATTCAGAAGGACTTCAGTCAAAAAACCTTCAAATCATTTACACACCTCAGTACTCWGACAAATTGTCCTACTGATTATTCCACATGATATATTCCATGTCAGCCTTAAAATTAAATATACCAAAGTGCAAAATTATGTCTTCTGGTGGAAGAGCTTGTCACTGCACTGTATTCACAGACATCAGGAATACAAGGTATGACTATAATAGATTTTTTTTTCAAGGAAAGTCAAACATTTCCACAGAAGGGACTCRGCCAGGCTCCACACTGTGGTTCTTCTGTTTTATGCTCCTCATTGTCACTAGCCATGCTCAGTAGCCTCAATTCTGTAAAGGCAGGGGAGGGAGCCAGATGTCGGRGTCTCCTCCCTCAGTAGAGCATGGGGGGCAAAGTCCCGCCTGGAGAACAGAAGCCACCAAAAAGACTCAAGCGGCAATTCACAGGGGACACGGCAGTATCATGGCGAAGCAAATATTTCATGTCAAAAACCCAACTGTCTGAGCAAAAGTAACACCAAAATCCTCAATCTTTAACTAACCCTAGTCAATTMCACCAAGTGGATGATAATTTTTAGATAAGCTTTCAAAATATTCATGCACATGCAAAACTAAACTGGTCTACTGTTCTGACAAAAAAAAGCTGCTCTGATATACTTTATATCACGCTACTCTTCAAATGTRGGTATTTTTTTCTCAGAGTAGAAATGTAAATACTGCAGGCAGACAGAAGTAAACAAAATAAGGGGGAAAAGGGGAAAAAATAAGGAAATAATTGCTGTTCCAAATTTCTGTACTGCTATATCTCTATTCTAGAAGTCAAAATGTCTCAGGTCTTTCTTTTTGAATGCATACAAAGCACAAAGTGCATTTCCCACAAACTCCACATTTTGTCATGGGTTTTCTATCACATTAGCAAAAACAAATGAAAATAGAAGACATTTCAGCAATTTACCTAGTTTCTGAAAAAGTCATCTACAAGGAAACAGTTGGGTGTTTGAGCACATAAATCAATACCATGTTTTGTAAATCATTATACAGTGAGCTTAAATTATTCCTTAGTGAACTGCAAACAACAGTTCTTCTGAAGTAAAGAACAGTAAACTATAAGAATTAATTTTTTAGTTGTGTAGTTCCTGCATGATCAGGTTCAGTAAATAATGCTTTGGTATCATCATATAATTTTCCAGTCAAATAAGCTGCGATAATATGAAGCGTGGACCATCTTAGCACAACTGTGTTACGGTTAAATGTCACTGTTCAATATAATGCTTCAGTTCTGAAAATATCAGTCTTCCATGTGTAACCCTGGAGAACCAAGAAGACAAAAATGTCTCTATAGACCTTTTCTTCCCCTCCTTTCCCCACAGCTRTAGTAAACTTGCAGCATTCCAAAACTAAGCAACATTCTCCATGCTGGGTCTGCRTAACAGACACCTAAGCAATGTCTTTGTAGAAATGCTACTGGAGAGTGTGGGCACTGTTTGGGCTGCCCATTACCTAGGGAGCTGCCCCCAGAAAAATGGGCAACTAAACAGAAGGTACCCATTTTCCTGCTTGCTGAGAAGGTAAGYTTCCGCTGAGCAGGCAAATACCAGTAAGAGGTACACATGGTTTCTCAGCACACTGCGACCCATCCCTATTTCCCAGCAGAACTGACTGCAAACCAGTCGGGGTCACAAGCAAGCTGTTTATGTGCTCCAACCCAGGTACGCAGTTTGAATACATGTCAGTAAAGCTTAAGACTTGTTTTTGTATTGCCTTAGTAATGACAAGATCAGTTTCAGCCTTGTGGTGGTGATCAATCTGATAGAATAAGTGATGAGGAGCAACTCGCATCTCTGTATTCAGCAACCAATGAGGGCTGATGAGGGAGAATACTTTATCCTTGCTGGAGGAGCCTCAGAGGACCACTGCAAAGATCCCAAACCAGAAAGCATTAGAACATTTCAGTTATACCCCCATCATCCTGACATGCCTGCTGTAACACCAAAATAACCTCCCAAACATATGTGTATCTCCCCAAAGATACAGTGTATCTTCAGGCCTCTCCAGAAATGGTGTAGCACTTCTTTGGCTGTTGTGGGTTTTAATTCATCACTGTGAGTTTCTCCCCAATAGATCTGGTTCTTCTAAACTTTACCTCAGTGTATATTATTATGCAAAAGRCAATGTGGGTAATACAGTGATATTCTGGCAATGAAGTAAACAGCTATGCACAGTGTAAGGAGATAGTATTTTGAATTGCAAATAGAGAGGATTGACTACCATTCCTTTGACTTTTGAGAWTCAGTGTTTGTACTGCTTCACTGCTTAAAAGGTGGGATGTGTACATGCATGCAACTGCTCTGGAAAGAGAGGTCATGAAAAGAATTCAATTTATTCAACAATGACCTGGACAAAAGGACAGAGTGCCTCCTCAGCAAGTTTGCTGCTGATACCAGCTGGGAGGAGTGGCTGACACACCTGAGGGCTGTGCTGCCATTCAGAGAGACCTGGACAGACTAGAGAGCTGGGTGGAGAGGAACCTCATGAGGTTCAACAAGGGCAAGTGCAGAGTCCTGCACCTAGGGAGAAATAATCCTCGGCACCAGTACAGGCTGGGGGCTGACCTGCTGGAGAGCAGCTCTGCAGAGAAGGACCTGGGAGTCCTGGTGGACAAGTTGACGATGAGCCATCAACATACCTTTGTAGGGCCAAGAAGGCCACTGGTATCCTGGGGTGCATTAGGAAGAGTGTTGCCAGCAGGTCGAGGGAGGTGATCCTGCCCCTCTACTCAGCACTGGTGAGGCCTCATCTCAAGTGCTGTGTCCAGTTCTGGGCTSCCCAGKACAAGAGAGACATGGAGCTACTGGAAAGATTTCAGTGTAGGGCCACGAAGATGATCRGAGGGCTGGAGCATCTGCCCTRTGAGGAACAGCTGTGAGAGCTGGGCCTCTCYAGCCTGGRGAAGAGAAGGCTGAGGGGGGATCTTATCAATGTGGATAAGTACCTGAAGGGAGGGTGTCAAGGGGATGGGGCTAGATTCTTTTCAGTGGTGCTAAGAAACAARACAAGAGGCAATGGGCACAAACTGAAACAGGAAGGACTCTCATATGAGGAAAAACTTCTTCCCTGTGAGAGTGACAGAGCACTGGAAGAGGTTGCCCAGAGAGGTTGTGGAGTCTCCTTCTCTGGAGATCTTCAAGGCCTGCCTGGATGCAACCCTGTCTAACATGCTCTAGGTGACCCTGCTTGAGCAGGGAGGTTGGACTAGATGATCTCCAGAGGTCCCTTCCAACCTCAATCAATCTGTGATTCTATTTCATGTACTTGGCAGACTGTACTGATCTACTCCTCCTTTACATTTCCAAGGCACTTGCCTCACATGTAAATACTCCCTCTCTCTAAACAAGAAAAGTAACARCAAAACAATAATCTCCAGAAATACTTAGGTAACACAATGTATCCCCATCTGAGATCTGGCCAACTATAGCCATAATTATTATTTGACATGGCACAACTGACTTTCATTAGCTAGCTCGTCCTCTTAAGATGTCATAGTACATTTCATTTTAAAGACTTGGTCCATTATTTTGTCCTCATTTTTACCTAATAATCTTCAAAATAATGCAAAAAATATTTTAGGAATCAATAATTTTACATTGAAGTWAAGTATTTATAATCCTTTCTCATGTAGAAACATCAAGAATGTGTGTATAAAATATATAATAATTATTCCCAACTAATTATTATGAACCTAAAAAAACAGAGCCTTAACAAGGTGCTCTGCAACTTATTTATTTATTTATTTATTTTTAAGTGGGATGAATGATTTTGTAGTGCTTTCTTACAAGTGAGTTTCTGAAAGGATTAAAAAAAATAGAACTATTTTGTATGATGAATAATATAGCTAGTATTATATACAGATGACTGTTCATTGGCTTCACAGTCCTCTAGGGTGTATCACACACCTGTGGGGTATACCCAACTGAAAGGCCTAAATTTTTTTAAGCCAGTAAATGAGTTTTTTTTAAAAAAAAAAAAAAAAAGGCATGAATCCAACAGCTCTCAGTTGAATAAATTTCTCAGAGGTCTCTACAAAGAAGGTTTCTATTCCCACTAAGAGTTGACAGAAATGTATACCTCATTAAAATTTTGCAAGATAAAAGCAGTCCCCTCCCCTGTCTCTCAGATTTACCATAAAGACAATTGCTAATGTCAGGCAAAAAAAGCATAGTTCAAAACAAAGGGATCCAAATTCATAGATTCATAAGAGGAAAAAAGAAAAAGAAAAMAAGATCTGCAGATTTTGGAAATGAAAAGCATGGAATTTCAGTTCACCCCCATAACTTCAAGGAAAGCTTGTAGAAGCTTGATATGAAACAAAAATAAATATTCCTTGTATTATCCTTTTGGTAATATATGTATAGCAGGTCTCATAAGAGCCTGGTATGTCCACCTCCTGATTSCTTCACAGTCCACACAGAGCGTTGTCACAGAATTTTATTCTGTAGTTGAAGGCCAAAGTAAGCATGAGCTTGAAGTACTTCAATATGAARCAGTATGAAACTATTATCCTTTTAAGGGGCACTGGATGGCTSTTTTAATTAAATAAGCAATTTTGAAGCTTTGGCTCATCCATCACATTACTTTCGACCATCTACTTACTAAAGCCTATGTTACCTTATGGAGATCACCTACTGACTTTTGGTCATCTAGTTTCAGAACTAGGACATGGCACGAAGACAACTTTTTTTCTCTTGGTTGATGATTTCAACTGTAGAAGGGTAAATTTGTCACCAAGCAGCATGGTTTCAGGTCTACCAGCCACTTCTCTTTTGCCATCTCACTTGCAGATGCGGAAGTGGTGACAGAATCAAGCTTTGTATTGGACCCTAAGGAACACCAGGAGATCTCGCAAATTCTTTCACATCAGGTAAGTGAAACAAGGCCCTGTATGGGGTCCAGGAGTGTCTATGCCTTTATCACAGCTCTTCTAGCAGAAGTCATAAGCTAGTCTGACACAGATAAACTCCAATGGCAAGAAAGCACAAGGTCTTATCAGAATCAGGCTGGGACTGCATGTTGCTTGCTTACTGCTCAAGGTTCCTCAGTTTCATGAGAGGCTGAGGAGTTGATGAGCTACAAAAAAAGAAAGGTCCTTGAAGTTATTGCTACTGGAACGCCGAAGAGGATTAAGCCGCTCAGAGAGTGGTAAGGAGGTAAAATGGAGAACACAGACCCTCCTCAAATGGGCTGGGGATTGGGTGATGGTGGATAGACTAGCCATAACATTATACATCAAGAAAGCAATCCTTTACAACTGCCTATAGTTCCCACATGCTCAGAGGTCAGTCATGGTAGTACACAAACACCACYGGAGGCCAGTTTCTTCCACTGTCCCTCAGTAAACTGCACTCATATTTAATGCCTTATTCTAACATGATAAGAAAAACACCAGAGCAGTCATCTTTTTGAAACATAGGTAAGGAAATCCTTGAAGCGCATCTAGTACGTGGTATAATGTGGTAGAACTATGTTTGTAGATACCATCTGGCTATCTATTTGCATGTTAAGTGTGAAATGGTTCCTGACAGTAAGAATAATTCTGCTAAGGCCAGAGCGGGYGAACGCGGGGCCCGCAGACCTCATCTCCCCCACAGCCGAGCCCTGGCCAAGCAGCTCTTTCCTGGGGAGCACCGCCTCCCTAGTGACTCCCCGCTTTATCAGCATCTCGTTAATATTGCCACTAACGAGTCCCCTTGATGATGTGGGAACTCTTGCACCCATCGCCTCCAAGCCCTCCAGGCACCACCACGCAGGGCTGCAAAGCACAAACCCCGAAGGCTGCAGGTGGGCGGCCAGAAAAGAGGGAGGCTCGCGCACACTGCCTGCAGCCCCCAAAGGGCTAAGAAAGGTCTGTGAGCGATCCGTATTGCGGGAAGGGTTCAGTACTGTACGCGCCAGTCAAGAGGCGACAGGCAACCAGGTAGCCTGCAAAACGCCAGCTCAAGCTGCAGGCCTTCACCTCCGTGTACCCAACCACACAGCACTGCTAGAGGTAACACGCACTGTGCACGGGTATAATTACTGTCTAGCCGATTTCCAACTAGTTAATAAGCAAGAGCAAACGCATGAGACGACGCAGGAGGAGCTGAGGCAATTCCTACAAGGGGGAGTCACAGCGCGGGTCCGGACCGCAGGAGGGCTGGGTGCTGCGGCACCCAGCCCCCGCCGCGCGCCCCCCACACCTCAGCACCTCAGCCAGCCCTCCGAGGGACCGTGGAAACAACAATAAATAAATAAATGAGACTGAGGCCAACGGCAGCGGATGAGGCAGCACAAGAGCAGGTCAGAGTCCGTAGCAGCCASTGGAGCAGAGTAGGTTTGTTAAAAAAACTGATCCCAGGAAAGACCCCTCCCCCCCATCAAACAAACTAGGAAAAAAACCCAAAATATCTACCCACCCACACTCAATAAATAGTAGTGGACCGTCTTTAGAAAAGCAATTTGGTATATGAAGCAATTAAAAAAAAATACCCAAGTTTAACAGTCTGTCCTCAGTTTCTGTGAACTTCTGCTGTGGGATAAGCAGAAACCCTGACTTGTATCCACAACTGATGAAAAAGCATCGGTAGGACGCATGGGGAATTGGGAAATGTGCTTCCCTGGGCTAACAAAATACCTTCTCCTGATTCACTAAAGACCTCTCAGAAGTGGTGCTGGCAAATAATTGCCTTCCCCAGGAAAAAAAAAAAAAAAAGAAGAAGGATAAAAAAGAAAAGGGGGTCTTTTTCTACTCAAAACCCAAAACCAGCTCCTCCTACCTTCTGCCATCTTTATTTTTTGTATCAACCATCAAGAGCATCTGGCTTTTATCTTGCTGCAGTATAGAAGCATTTTTACACTCAAAACCTCTGTGGGATGAGAAAGGCAGGTATCCTGTTCAGTGCTGTTCTACATCCTCTCCCAGATTTTTTTCCTTCAGTCTTATCATAATTTTTTAATTAATGGCATCTCTTCTCCTTACACATTGACAGAAAGTAAATATCAGAAATAATACTACTTACTGATTTTACAGCTAGCACCAACTGAATAATCTGCTACGGTGGCATTTCTCCTGATTTATGCAGTGCATCCTAGCTACCTTTATTTAACGTTACGGAATATGAATTGCGTGCTTCCACATAATTTACGTTGTTGTCAGTCTGGGCAATTTGAAGAGAATGAAATTTATTTTTTTAATATGCAAAAACTGACTTCTGCCCATAGTCTGCAGGGCAACATGAAAATACATCACATGGTGAGGGTAGTGATAGAGAGTTGCTCGGTAACAACCTCCCCCCCAACAATCTATAAATGTAACTGGCTGTGAATTTTTGCACCTGTAAGCATCCTTTAGGATAAGTTAAATATGCTAGAAGGTGATTGACAATTTTCATCAGTCTTAAAGACTGAATAATTTAAATGCAGGGCTTCTTCTCATCTAATACAAAGTGCTGAGTACAGAATCCTAAACAAACACTTTAGAATTTAAATCTGGTCTGCACAAAATCTGAAATGGAGGAAACCATTTAACCCACAGTAAGCCTGCAAACTCCAGGACTGCAATACAGTTACGTGACTAGGAGAATGGCAGGAAAATCTACTCTGACTGCAAAGCAAAAAGGAAAAGAGATAGGAAATGTTAAGCACCTAAATACCGCCCCCTCCAAAAAAACAAAACAAAACAAAACAAAACGCTCAGCCGTGCTAGCGTTACATGATCACCTACTGTGGCCTTAGCCCGCATTTTAGCACTGTGTTAGTGCCTGGATCCTCACAGTCCCAGATACTCACCACTTTGCTGAAGCTATAGAGCTAAAGAATCAACTAAGAGTCAGACAAACACACTTCTGTTGTTTACAGAAAGCCTCAAAAGAGCATCAGAACAACAAGAAAATACCACAGTAATTCCTTTAACTTGGAAAAGGAYCTAGGTACACACGGGCAGGTGAACGGTGGTAAGTGGTGCACGGATGCGACCAGTGTGGCATCAAGTGGTGCCACAGAGTCTGATGGAGATTTGCTTCCTCCAGTGTCCACGATCATTCTGTGTAACGTGAGCTGTTGTTCAATCACCATCGACCTGTCCTTTTCAAAAGCCCTAGCATAAGCCAATCRTCTCATCTGTTCTTCCCAACAATGTTCACCCGAGTGATTTTCTGTAATTTCACCTGCAAATTAATGCCGGAGTGCCTTATGTCCCTTTTTAAACATCTGGACAACTATCATCAGGCAGTTAAAAATTCATTTAACTCCAGTGGTGGGATGTCCTGGGACTCAGCCATTTCACTCTTCTTCAGTTACAGTCTGCCCAAGCATTTTTCAGACAAAACACCTCACTCCAATATCTCCTTTCTCCAAACTGGAAGTAGCATCACTACTTCTTCCGCTGAATGAGAATTATATGAGATTGTCCATTTGCCACAACCAAAATACTTAAACCATTATTTCTAATCATCATYACCCCTGTAAAATACAGAAAATGTCTTCTTTCATGAAACAATGCCAATCTTCATGCCTTAGAACACACAGAGTTTTTGCTTTATTTTCTCAATATTTTCAGGAATGAAGGTACCTTKCAACTTTGACACTCTTTTCCCACAGTGAAAACAGCTGAGCTCCCATCCCCTTTTCTTAATAAAGGGTTTAGTRTTGCGGTGAATAACCGATCTACTTACTAGGCTAGAATTACACATTCAGCTCTCAACTTTACTACAGGCTGCATAAATTCTTGCTTGTATTTTTTTGTAGCACAATCCTGATAGCTTTACAGAAAAGCTCATCTACTACAGATACCTACTCCTTCCATTAATAATAAAGGCTAGAAATACRCTGCTCTGGCCAAGCTGTCCAAGTAACCCTGACTGACACTGGGCAGAAAAAGCATTCTCAACAGTAAGCCTGACAACACCATTCTTGCCCCTTTGACAACCCCAGTCTTGCCCYTTTCTTCCTTTATCCCCATCAAATTGCCATTCTCTGTTATCTAGCTACGATTAGCTAGAAAATGCTAATTTCCACTGCCATGCTTTTGACAAATGTTCAGGAGAGATTGTCTGCAATCACTAAGTTTTCCCAAGGTTTGTATTCAATTGCAGCCACCAAGGTCTCTTTCCTTGTCRAGAAAGAGGTTCAGAACTGCTAGTCAGACTCCTTCCAGGAAAGAAAATCAATTTCAGCTAACTTAATCACCTGTAATTAAAGAAATGAATTTTTACTTGTTTATTTTCTGCTCAGACAACTAACGCAGACTTAAATAGCATTCAATTTCTCTTGGSAGTGAGATGCATAAGCCACTGCTCTCCTTAAAGCATACTAGTTTAGGACATACCTTCAACATCCTCCTAAGACACGATCACAAGTAACAGTTCTTTGTTTGCTGCTTCTGGACAACRTATTCTGTCCTTCCATTCTGATCTTCATAAAAGCACTACAGATAAATTCTGGGGATCTGTAACTGGGGATCAAAAGATGCCTTAATATGAAAACTTTRGTTAGATTTCTGGTTTCCAAGATGACTTTCTGCACTAACAATACACAATTACAGAATCTGATTTACACACGTTTTTCTAATATGATACCTCTGATGATATTAACTGTAAAAGCGCATATTTAAACAAAAGAATTACTTCCTAAATAACTGTAACAACTGAGGTATGAAATATTTATTTAATTATCAGCTTTCACTGAAGGCAACAGAGCTTATCCTTCTCAGAATTTGTCACTATACTTTTATTCAGTTTTTAATACAGATGCAATCTGGCATGACAAAAACTATTGGCTGCCCAGATACAATCGGATAAGCCAAATTCTTTGCTGATTCAAACTCTGCTTCAGTGGGAACACACGGGTTTAAAAGACAGCATACAACAGTTGCCGTTACTGAGAAACTTCTGAAGAGAGAGATACATCACCGTAACCAAAATCAAATTGCATATTGCTGGGATTTTTTTAATGGAACCAGAATCTGGCCTATTTCAATCTTTGCATTCATCTGCTACATAGGATTTTTTGTTTGTTTGTTTTTTGTTTCCTTTCTGCTATTATATGAACTCACAGTTTGTGAATTCTTGCTTTTGGTGTTGCTATTTCAAACAGTCTCATTTCCACATACAGAGCGCATTTCACTGTGCTCCACTGCACACTCCATTTCTACTGTGTAACTGAGGTGCATCGCCACTGATGCCAACAGAATTACCCAGGATCAGATATACAAGAATAAAAGACAATAATCTAAACATGAATCTACACCTACAGTCAGGTTTACCTTGACATAATAGCTTCTGCTAATACTGTGATTAGCAAGCACAATTAGCTAAATACATTTGGGTACAGATAAATATGTGTATAGGCTATGCTTGCAGCTGAAAAAAATGCACAGAGATAGAGATAAAACCTGTTCAACTCTAAGAAGAGAAAGCAAGTGGGAAAATCAAATTGAAATCTGGAACATTTTCRTAACATATTCTTTTGGTCATAAAATACTTCTATACACGCATCTGCACGCACAAACACTTGCTAAAAGCTAGCTTATATTGCTTCAGTCAGCACYTGATGCAACAGCAACATGAATGTATTTGTCAAGGAAAAAGGTTTTCTCCAGTAAGTTAATGCACTCAATTATAGTTTATCGTAAAACACTGTTCTTAATATTCACTCTGAGCAGAAGAATAGCTCTGATTATGTCTATATCAGTTTGATTTTTCTCTTCAGGCACAGTCCACATTGACTTACTGTTTGCTGCTGATTAACAGAAAACAAGTTCTGAATACAGTCTATATTAAAGATGCATTTTATAGCAACTCTGACACAATTAAAAAAAAAGTCAAAATGATAATATTACCAGCATTCATATGATGTACCAGCAATGGAAGCTGAATTTTCCCCCAAAGGTTCAGGTCTGTGGTCATGTCACTCAGCTTAATTTTTTCCCAATTGAAGGCACCAGGGTAAAAGCAATCCCCCTCTGACAGCAAGATATAAAGTACCAGCAGAGGGAGAGATAAGAAAGAGGGGAAAAAAAGATGATAATCCTGCAAGATCCCAGAACAGTAATTCAACATCTGCTCAGATGAAGCAGATGATCAGCAGCTGACAGGGCTAATGAGCAGACCACTCAAGGGATCACCCCTCTTCTCCTACCCTTCCTCCATTTCCTTGAGGAGCAACATCTTCCAGTGACTTTGAGAAGTTGGGGTCACTCGCCTCTCTCTTTAGTGCACCGGGTGGGCCCATGGCAAGGGCTCACACTTGCTAGCCTCCTCAGTAGGGTAATCTGTAGGAGAAGGCATAAAACAYATCCTGGGGACTCTCTACCCTAGCCTGAGAGGAAAGTAGTGGCAAAAACTTGAATCTGTCTTTCCTTCCTTCCTTCTTTCCTTGACTACTGCTAGACATGAAATGAAGAGGAGGAAGGAAACTTGTTCAAGAAAAGAAAGAGAAGAGAGACAGGGGGGAGGCAATTTATAAAGTCTGAGATCTGCAGCCTGATCACTTTTTTAGCCTTTTAGATTACTAAGAAACACCATTYAATTTAAAAGAGAAGCACTGCCCCCTCCCCTAAAAGGAAGTTCTTCTCTATTTTTTGAAACTTGTCACCTGAGTCAAATGCTGTCCAGCTGGCCATTAGACCCCTTCTTCCACCCCACCCCACTATTCTGCTTAAACATGCTGTGCTTCCACACAGCACTCTTTGTGTCTAAATTTTCAAAAGTCTTTGAAAAACATTATTTTCAACTTGTATRCAAGGAAAGCAAGACACACAAAGTGATCTGCCCAAGGCAGCCTCTGAAATACCACTTTCTTTCCTTTCTAGTCCAAAAAGCTCCACACTGCTTCTACTGCAAGACAGTCAAGACTGGGCAGATCTGTGCACATCAGAAAGTCGGRCACAGGCACAAAAGCTAGCCTTGAATGTGCTAGCAGCAACACTGTGAGCAATATAAAGCTATCAGCACAACGCTCAAGACTAATAGCTATGCCGCAAAGCAGGGAATAGTAGCCCCCAGAGTATCATTCTAACATAAGCATGCAGTGAAAATATGCAAGCAATGTTAACTGTGGGCATGGTGCCCAAGTAAACTTACCCATTCTTWGACATAGCATGGATTTGACTGTAGATGGAGCTCAAGAATGTATATAGCTCCTGCATTTTGTAGGATCAAACTCCTCTGTCCCACATACTCTCCCTAGCTCCCTCTCTGGAAGCTTCATAACAAGCTTTGCACCAAAACCTAATCCAGAGGTTATACCCAGAAATGACTGTATGCAGCGTCAAAGCCACTGAAGCGTCTCTTCAGAATAACACATACTTACATGACTGAAAAGATGAACTGTTCCTACTTTAGGTTACATAGCATTCAACAATTTAAATTAACCAGCCTATTAATCTATTCATATATGCAGCCGTATCTCCCAGGAACTCCTTTCTTCCCTAGACTGAGGACCCTTCTGCAAGAACAGGAGAAATAGCACAAAGATGCCCCAAAAGGCTGGAGATCTCCAGAGAAAACCAACCCATGTTCTATTTCTATTTATCCTGATTATTCAGCAACAAAATTATATTCAGAAGGACTCACACAATGAGCAAAACCAGACAAGAACACCTCTATGATTCCCTGGTGCCAGTTAGAAGGAAAGTCACTGGAAACATTGTCTTCTTTATGTGATGTGTCTTCTCCTGGAGAAGTGGGATTTTAATAATCCACTCTATCGTTGATTGTCAATATTTAATTTCTTTCAAATTTGAACAGGTTTTTCAGGTAACAGGCGTTATTTTACTGTTTACATACAGAGTAGATTTTGTGAGCCGTCAGGAGGAAACCTGCAGGAGTTCAATAGATATAGTTTGATAAATATTTCAAATGATAATTATTAAAATAAATTTGGTCACAGGTTAGTATGCCTCAAATTCTGCTCTAGAGTTATAGCCAGTGCCATCTTTCAAGAACTGAGACAAACATTGCTCCAAGTCAGTCCTCTGCAACGCTATCTGAACATAAGAGGGAACAAAATTTAATGAATGTGCTAAAAATGGGATGTTACGAAGTACACAAGGCAGGAACATATTTCCAAAGGTAGAATCAGCTAAGCATGACCTGAAGGAACACCATATGCTGTCACTTTCTAACTTAATAAAGCAAATATGGCCAGAGTAGTCCCACAGGAGAAACCCTACCTGACATTAAATCATTGTTAGTTTTGTTACACCATCTAAGATGCAAAGCCAATATTCAACTTCCCTAGTCCTGAATCTATTTTAACACAGAGTTAAATCTAAACCCAAGCCACTAACAGCAATAAAATATTACAGATCTGCACTAACACAGATGAGACCACGGTATGGCCCTTGTTGAGGTTTTTGAAGGACAGGCAGTTGAATGACACATTTTTATTAAAACAGAGTGCCTGAAATGATTCACTTGGTGTCCACCAGAGATTAGCAAACCCATGCATGGTCACATTTAGATGGATTATATGTTCAGAGGTGTTGTTTCAAGAAGCACTTGTGAAAATTAGAGTGGCATCCCGCAAGCTGTCCTCGCAGAACACTGCATTTGACATTGCTATTGCTAGGATTTTTTTTTTTTTAATGAGATTCAGTTGCAGTTCAAATTAATTTAAAAAGTTAAAGCCTAAAATAAGCACCTATATGGGTTCTCTAAAATTCATAAGGAGCAGATTGCAAAAAGCTTCAATTTCTTTTACATGTAAATATTTTACAACACAGAGACAAATTTCATTGCAGAGGTCCCCAGTCTGCATATTAATTACCTGAATTTGAATGCCTCTATTTTTTTAAAGTTTGGCCCATGCACAAAAAAAATTCAGAACTAAGCTTAACAATCAAAGTTCTTCTTAAACGCACATCATCCACAATATGGTTTTAGTAGAAGATAAAACACACCAGTTCAGCAGCAGATGCAAGATGTAGGAAAAAAAAAAGAAAAGAAAAAAAATCAAAACTATGGGAATGTTAACGGGGTATCTGTTGCCCTTTGTCACTTAACTTCTATGAAGTGCTGCATGCCATTTCCATTTTCATCACCTAAAATCAAAACAAAAAGCATATAATTTTCTCCAAACTAAATCAGAGCAGCACAACAATTTACTGTGGCTTTCCAGGACTTCAAGTAATTTCAACTTTCAAATATCAAATAACTTATTCCATTAGTTCACAAAGAATAAACCTATTTTCCAGTTTGTGCATATCAGCACCAGCATAAGATAACCAACAAATGCAACACAGGTTAGGGACTTCGGCAATGAGCTGCAGAAGTCTATGTAGCTTTCTCTCTTACACTGAGAGGTAGAGAGAGAGAATAAACCAAGAAAAGACCAGAGCATTGGCAGAAAATGATCCTGGCACGTCAGCTGCAATTCTACCCTCTACATAATATAAAAGAGAGCTTTTTTTTTGTGCCCCATCCTCAAGCTTTACTTCTCTTCCCACTATACAAGAGTGCAGCAGGACTTCCATTAACACAGGATGGGGTCCTCCTCATCAGCTTTCTCAAGATTTTAAATTCATACATATCACACTGTATTTGTGTCAGGCAAAATTAAGCTTTCATGAGCTAAAACAGAGACATTCAAATCCTCAAACCAGTTACCAGCAACTGAATTAACAAAGTATGAGTTGTTTCAAAATAAGTATCGCCTCCATCATTGGCTGCAAAAATCCATATTCAGTGTTAACTTGACTGTAGCCTGCTTATCACTTTGTTTCTGTGATTCTTCTCCACTGCCACCTTTTTGCTCTAAGGCTGATCCGCACAGTCTGTTAAAAATATGCTATCTCATTAAACTCAACATGTTTCATGGAGACATCTCCATCTGAACGATGTTTTTGCTGAGATTATTATATATATATTTTTTTAAGGAGTGAGAAAGACAGGCAGATATATATGTGATCATTCACATTATGCAATCTCCATAACCTTGTTCAAGCACCTCAGTTCTGCCTGATTCAGTAATGGAGGATGGAAAACTCTGCTTTGAACCGGGAAATCATGAAGCTGAGTATCCCATATCCTACCCTCATCCCATAGATCAAACTACACTGACACCTCTTACTGACATGGGACTCTCTGGCTTTCTATTTAAAAGGGGAGACAAATCAACAGTCAAATACCAGCTTAAGGCAATGACATTAAAAAGGCTTGATTTTCTTTATGGAACCTGAGAAAAACAAAATTTAGATGCTTTGGAAGATGAGGTAAAATGGCAGCAGCATCCCAAAGCCAAGTAGAGCCTGTCCTCATGCTGCAGCCAGCAGCAGATGCTCAGAGATCAGCTCCTCCCTTCTGCTGCTTTGCTTGTCCCACGTGCCAAAACACATAGACAGAGGCAAATACTTGGTTTTGGTCCTGCCAGTGCAGCTCCAGCTACCTTACCTCCTGCCTTGAGACCAGAGCACTCAAMATGATTGCCAGAGTATCCCTCAAATAAATACTTGCAAGTGTTTTAGAAATTAGAGTTGCGATAAATTAATTGAAAATAATTAGTATTTTCATGTTGCTTGAATGCCATAAATAGTAGCTGTAATTGTCCCTTAAAGTATTTTGACAATGAACTCACTATAAATCAGGTTAAATATACCAGCAGGGCTGCATATCAAGTRGCATTGTTTTAACACTGACTGTAAGAATAAACTGAATGACAGGAACAACTGACCGAGGAAACAATGTGCAGCTGAATGGCTCCCAAATAACAAAATAGCACTTCACTTCGGCAACCACGGACACACTGCAGCCCTTGCTTAGATTTCATCCACTGTGCAACAGCAACAAGTTGGAAAGACAGAGAGAGAAAGGGGGCGAGGAAGAAAAAAAGTAAAATTCAAGCTATTTGGCATTTTTCTCTATTTCCACATTAGCCAGTTGCACCAGGCAACATGTCACATTATGTCTTCTTCAGGGAACATCTTTTTATCCAATTAATTCATAGCTGCGTATTCCTTGTGACTTATTAAGTACCTAACTATTCTGTGCTTATCTGTACAAAAATCCTCATTTTACAGCTGGAAGAGATCTGTATCAAACAGGGTATGAAAGACCAGTTGTAGCTAAGATTAAAAAGAGGAAATCCCCACCATCAAAATTCCCATGACTTGAGTGTGTTGGGGGAGCAGAGAGGGAATGAATAAAATTTTGCATTTGTGAAGCTGTTGTGATTACTTTTAAAATTTGTATTTAGCTGTAAAAATGACTCAAATTTAAAGCTATTAAGATCTATGACATCTGGGGAGAGGGCTGAGAGGAGCAGCAGAAAAGGGTAAGGGAATGGACTGGGAAATTTAGTGGAGCTTTTTTGTTTGTTTTTTAGTATTACACTGTTAGAGGGGAAGAGAGCAAAATAAGTATTTGGAAGCGATCTCATACTTGAGTATCTTAAACATAAGAATCACTAGCTTTCTCAGCTTATGCAGCCTATATGATTTTCCTGATGAAATGGTATCCACAGGACCACTTTTCCAATAGTCACTCCAGAGTCCTTTATAAGATTTCTTGGACCATGTTTCATTTAACCTGGAAATGAGGAGGGAAAACAAAACAAACCATTCACTTACTATCAAAATAAATAACCCATAAAGTACTTCTAAAAGACAAATTTGCCAAAGATTTTCTCACAATAACACATCTACTGACATAGGCAAAAACAGGAGAAACATCTCAAACACAGGTACCTGATCCTCCAGGCATCACCGGCAGAAGTACTCAGCACTGCAAGGGAATCTACTGACTTCACTGGGAATGGTGATTCTACGCACTGCTGAACATTATTACGCTATTTCCAATCAGAAATAGTTTATGAAAGAGGAGTTTGCAAGAGATACAGTACTGTGACCCTCAAATACACTAGCTGAATTCTGAAAACATCATACAACAACAGCAGCTACCTCTATCATTACTGTATATTTTTTATAAACATACATACATAGCGTGTGTGCATGTGCATGTATACATTTTGCATATGCATATACACCCRCAAACATTTATATATAAATCTATCAAAAGAGGCAGATCTCCAGGGTCCAGGAGCAGTGCTTTGCAGTCTACTCCAGTAGGCAGCTGGACGAATTGCCAAGCAAGTGCCTCTGAGAYGTCTGCTGGGCATCACAAATCCACTGACCTAAAGCTCACTGCACTGCTGGTGGGGCCAGTAAAAGGGCTTTTTATTCCTGTTTGATGTCACCTGGACTTCTGAATTAAAGCTAGGCTATGTGGTGTGGGTTCCACACGAATCCTCTTTAACTTACAGTTGAAGTAAAAAATGAAGTCATTTAAGCAATTCCACTAGAATATAAGCCACTTTCTGCATGAGTTAAGTTCCTATGTTATTAAGTGACTCACAGAACTCAGCTGGAAGTAAAACCAGCCCTTCTGGAAGATATTTTAATTGCTAGTGGTGCTGGGAAAGACACTGAAGCCTTCTGGGAAAACCAAGAGTGAAAGTCCACCGGGAGAGCCAATAACAGGGAAAAAGAGTATCTCGTGACAACAGCCTTTTGCAGCTACAGATAACATTTGGGAATGAAAAATGTAGATGGGCAAATGCTGTAGTATAATGTACAGACTTGTCCTTGACTTCTTATCTTTTTCACAACATTTGGGAAACAAATTATGTCTTGGAAAAGTATAGCAAGAAACAGAGTAAACAGACACGAGCTTTAATTACATAATTAAGAAAATAATGCCCTTAGATGGCTTCTTCCAGTACTACCACATCCAGCAGGAATTGCACGTTTCTGACAGCAAAATTTCACCGAAATACTTCGGCCAAATCAAAGTACAGGGTAATTAGTGCTGTAAGTCCTGGAAGCCTTATTCAGCGTTCCTTACGCAGTCAAAACTGCTGCTGAAGCCCTAGGGAATTCTCCATAATTAAGGCATACAGAAAGTGGCCCTAAGACTGCATCTGAAGAAACCTGGCCTAAGATGACCTCCTTTGAATCATGACGGTTCATTTAGAAATTCATTCATCTGAATGCTATGTCGTAAATCAGAATGTGAGGTTGGGTAGGTCAAGCTTAGGGGAAGCTGACAAGTAGATAAATGAAGACTTCACAGACATTAATGCTCTCTTTTGGAAAAGGTAAGCTCTTTCCAAGCAGGGCAGGATCTCCTGATTTCAAGTCCTAGGAGAGGCTGCTGTTCCAGAAGAGCCTAGGCCGACCTACCCGCTGGCTGCTGTAGCCTGCCCATCCCTTGGCACGGATGTAGGCATTTGGCTGAGCCACCACTGGGCCATTTCACCTCACTAAACTGGCAAGAACCAATTCTGGGGTAGACTCAGGTTGACCTCTGTTGCCTTAGAGGACTACAGTACCACAAAACAGGGTCAGGCCAGTGCCAGAACCACGGCATTGGAAAAGATGGTACCACAACAGCTAGCAGACAAATCGTAGATAACCACCCTCATGCTGCAGATCTGTGATTATATGAGAGGCCCCAATGCCACCACTGATGGAAGAGGCATTGCTGCTCTCTTTTCTCATCTCCCCTCTCCACAAATATCCTTCCACTCTACCTTGAACTGGCTCTAATACTTGACTAACTACAGAGTAAACCAGCTCCATCTGTTAAAAAGACAGAAAATTAACCCAGTGAAAGAAAAAGTCTTACCGGCAAACTGCACTGGCTGACTGTGTTTTCAGTGTCAGGGTCAAAGCAAGAGAGAAGGCATGCCCACACAGCTACAGCTTTGGATGGAGTGCAAAACAGGATTAGCACATTCAGTAACAATCAGATGTTGGATTATGTCAGTTAAGGTCTTACAACCTGAGTAGCTACTTCAGCAGAGTTCTGCTTCTGCACGGCACTGTTGAAAAACGTGTCCAAAAAAAGGTTAGGATGCTGGATTTTACTCTGCAGGCCAAGCAAAGGTATGGTACTCTCTTGCCTCCTTTGTGAAATTTCATAGACTATGCCTTCTACTGATTCATCTCCCCACCTTCCCTCCCCCAAGAAAAGCAGTCAAAAAAAGATAAAGATAAAAATTAGAACAATTTCCTTCTCTTAAAACCGCACATAGAATAAGTTACCATAAAGAAATACAAAATTAATTTCTCAAGTCAATACAACTCAAGTAAAAAATGGGAAAATTAAGGGAGACACATTTTCCTTCATCTTATTCTTATATTGAGTCCACTTGTACATAAGAAAGTGAGCTGCAAAATCTGTTCACACATCTTCACAAGACACCTAAATGTCTCAAAGAACATGTCTCTAAATCACCTAGGTGTTTCTATCCAAACAATTGTCAAAGTGAAGAGGTGCGTAAGTAGTAGCAGGCATAAGGCATTCAGGCATTTCAGATCTTTAAGAATTTGGACTCATTGAAATAGATAAAATATTAGATCCAAAACATACATACTGTAAATTGAGATTCTTATTTACAATAAAAAGACAGACAAAGCTTGCCTATTTAAAAGTAAAAGCAAAAAAGATAGGTGGAAAATGAAAGAAGGTTTAGAGTTGACTGCGCAGACTTTCAAGTTCTCTGTGTACACCTCACCTGAAGTCAATAAAAATTCATAATAGAATTTTCAACATTGTTTCTAACAGAGATATGTTGGAAATGCATGGAAATCAATGAAGGAATTATATCAGTATTCAGAGAGCTAAACAGAATACTAACATAAGTTAAAATCAACAATTTGTCCATACAGTCACCAAAGGAATTAAATTCAGCATAAAAGGGGGGGGAAATGTCACTAGTATTTCTCATGTACAGAAGGTGAGTGTAAAAATTATATATATAAAAATCCCACACACATATACATACAAACATACATACATATATGTATGTATATATGTGTATGAATATATATATAGACACCTCTTCAAAAAGCTTCCTTGGAGAAAGGATCTTTCTGCTAATGAATGAACAGAACAAAGAAATCCAATACAATACTTTTTAAATTTACAGTGGTATCAAGAAAGAAAAATATTCTTTTCTCCAGATCTCACCAGATAAAGAAATGACCAGACTGACTAAAGTAACAGCTAGAAAAAGAACTTTTCCATGAAGATTTTCTCTGAGATTCTTTGCAAGTACAATATCAATGTAATATGTGTGTGGACATATTTTATTTGGTACAATAACAAAATGAGTGCACATATATACACACACACACTTCTAGAAAATCTACAAGACAAGGTAGTTACTTCAGAGTGTGAAGAACTAGCTTAAATAGTTCTCAGTACTTGTGATGGAAGCATTTCAGGGTGGAAGAAAAAGGCTACACAATTATCAGTTTTATTATACCTGATGACACTTGCATAATAAATCAGTAATCAGCTGGCAAAAGGTTAGCTCTGAGGCTAGAAATGAAAATAAAGAGGTGAAGGGAAAGCAGAAGTATTTTGGGCAGTTTCATGAAAAATAAAGCTTCCTAGAAAGTGTCCAACAGCACTAAAAAGAAAGTAAAAAATGGAGATAAAGAGGGATTATGGAACATAAAGGAATGCAAGGGGCTCTAACCACATTAGAAATGTGACTAGAAAGGCCATCTTTGGGGTTATTTTGTTCCAAGATGCAAAGTTCATGTCCTGCTGCCAACTGATGCATAAACTTAATTCCCTCTGGAGTTAATTATAGTTGTGGGCATTAAGGCAGCTATAGTTCTGCTGATGACTCTGGTGTCCACTTCCAAGAGCCAMTGCTCTGCTCCAGTTTGCTCTAATGAAAGAGGGTCCAGCTGAAAAAGAGTAAGGATTGAAACCCTGACACAAATGGTTAATTTCTGTTCATTAGCAAATGAACAGTCATGCTCCCAAAACTGAAGTTTGACTCATGTCTTCAGTCACTTGCTCCTCTTCATATAAAAAATGCTGTGCATCTCAGCTGGAGTAGAAGCTGCATATCCTGAGTGTTTAAGGAAATATGTTTGTTTTACAGGGGAGGGTAACAGGCACTTGCCAGAACTGCTGAAAAAACAAATGCTTCTGCTGCTTATTGCTGGGCAAGGGACTACACACACACTGCCTCAACATCCAGGATTCCTGTATCAGTTGATAACAAATGGATAAAGTTGACAAATGGCTGGTATTGTACACAGAGAAATACAAATATTTATGATGAGCTGTACTACTGGAGTTTAAATACAAGATTCCTTAACATATATTTACCCAGCATGTAACTTGTCCAAGCTGATGGATACAATATGCTAATTAAAAGAAATCTCTCAGTAAGAGACTGATTATAAATTAAAGATTTATCCTATCATAAGAAACAAACTCTTGAATAATAATATTGTTTGAAATCCCAAGTTAAAAGTATTATACAATATTGATTATTTCTGCTGGGACAGCAGCTAGAGGCTCTAGTTTGGAATCTGGACTTCATTGAGCAAGGTGCCGATCGACATGTCCATAAAAAGAAGGAAAACTCTTGGTCAAAAACCTTTATGCTCCTTTCCTGAAAGACTATCTATCTAGCTCTCAGGAATAAAAACTGCCAGTGTGGCACAGCCAAAAAAAAAGAAAAGTTTAAATGGGGACAGTTGCAAAGTGGTAGGAAAAAAAAAATCTGCCCTACTCCTGCTGTTTTACCCCTCCTTCCATCTCCCTGGTGCAGTCACAGAAAAGGGACACAGATGGTCAGCAAATGCATAACATTAATGAACTAATGAACTTACTTGCTTAGTGCTAAAGAATGAACTGCTCTATTTATGCAGGGAGTTCAATTCTTGCTGCCAGGTGAAGCCCTGCATCTCCACAGCCCCATTCTCCCCTCCCATTCATTACAGGAACAACACATTCCTCCCACAAGAGAGAATTGTGGCCACAGAAGACCTAAAGCTTTCCTAGCTTGCTTTGAGCTTTTATGCAGTCACAAAAATCTACACCCTAGAGCACAGGGAATAACGCAAAGCAGTAATGCAGACTAGCCATGATGAGATTGTTCAGTGGTGGCATCCGCTTCCTTACTAAGTATAAGACATTAAAAAAGTTAACTGTATTAGTAACACATTAAGCCTTGAAGGGACTGATACCTTGCAGTAGTCCTAACCAGTCTAGCAAAATAGCCCATTGACCTACCCAGCTCTGCCAGTTTGCACAGCGGAGCTATCTGGACAGGCCTGCTATCTGTCCATCACATCACGCTTATTTAAACTGCAGTCACCAGGAATTTTCATAAGACCACTGAATCATAAATTGAAGCAGCTAAGAATTGATCATAAATCCCATTCAGCTATCTCTAACACAAAGTTTTCATCAGATGATCTCCAGAAAGGGGGCACCAAAGGCTGTAACTACTTCAGCTTTTCCAGCTGTATCACTTGTTAAGTGTCTTTTATTCATTACTAGATGCATTACCTGAGTCTCCAGCACTGTTTAGCAGCAGTCAAAGTCCCTCTGAGAATGTTCAGCCAAGAGAGACGACATCGCTGATGGACACTAATATGGAAGCAAGTGTCCAGCTGCTACCAGTTCCTTGAAAATTCCCAGCCACAGACATTATGCGAAAGCAGAAATAAATAGTTAGCGCACTAGGTACAGAAGAAATTGAAGGAAAGGCAATTCTATTTACAGAGGACTCCCGAAAACCATATTTGAGAAACATTCAGCTCTTTGAGGTGWATGTTATATTTTGTTGTTGTACAAATGAAGCAATTCAATATTAAATTTAATCGGAATTTCTGAGAAGTACAGAAAGATATAGTAAGAAATAAGCACTAGAGCTCAATGATAAAAACCTTTCTGATGGTGAGTGGTAAACTTACTCTGGAAAACATGACAACTTATCTGCTTTTAGTCTGTACCTTTCTTAACATCAAACTTGGTACTGAGGTCAGTGATTCACCATTACTATCRAAGATAATAAAAAAAAATGTTTTGGATACCTTCTGACACAGAAAGAGCATATACTCTAGAAACCTTGAGCACAATGACAAAGGCAGCAATACATGGA
Organism: Rhea americana; assembly: GCF_003343005.1. Classification (NCBI taxonomy): domain Eukaryota; kingdom Metazoa; phylum Chordata; class Aves; order Rheiformes; family Rheidae; genus Rhea; species Rhea americana. The sequence continues at coordinate 2,104,652 of NW_028186701.1, forward strand.
GCTATATCAATCTAAAAAAAGTTAAGATTTCCAAAGGAGCAAGAAAGTTTAAGAAACTCTGGAGAACACGGAACATCTGCACACATAAAAAAAAAGAAAAGAAAAAATAAACTACAATATAAATGTTCTGATGTTTTCCTTCTTGGGCGCTTAGAAGAAAAATCAGTATGAAAACAGGCAAATTTTAAAATGAGATGATACGCTTTACAAACGCACTGTCATACTCCATTCTGCTGTACAAAACTTTACACTTACTGTAACTCTGAAAGTATATACTTGGAATGAAAGAACACTACTAGGACACTTGGAAGCCTTATGTATTATTTGAATATCAAAAACTATTCTTCTTTTTTATAAGCTGAAATTGAAGGGGTTCCATGTATTAGGGGGTTCCATAAACCTGAGGATTAAACACACTGAAAACCAATGACAACAGCAGATACTCAGGTAAAATCTTTTAAGCTGCTCTATGGCTTAAAAGGAAAGAAGCCATCAGCAGTGGAAGTCTTGCAACAGAGGCACAAGTCTGTACAGGTCCCTCTTCCTACTGCCTCTCAAGTTCTACTGAAAGCAAAGATACGGTATGATTTGAACATGCCATTTTCTTGTTGGCTTCTCCATTATTTGTGATCCCTTAGTAACTATAGCCTGCTAATAAAAATTGAAGCAGCCTTCAGGCTGCTCTAATGGGAGCTGTGACAGTGAATCAGAGACCTGTAACCATCTGCTGGGGGTCAGCTTCCCCTCCTCTCCATTCCCGAGCTGCTATCGAGTAACTACCAAGCCAGCTCACTCTAGGCACATCCTCAGCTCCCAGAGAGCCTCTGAGTTTCTGCATAGCTCTCCCCAAGGTCTCTCAGGGACATACACCCATCTCATGCTTAGAGCTGCAAGGAATCGTTTAGAAAATGATGCTCTCAAAAAGTATAAAAGTACAGATCGAAAGTTTAGATTTTCTTAAACAAAACTTCCCTAAAGTTCAATGTAAAGCTTCAAGATCCAAAGCTGTCTGAAAGCCACAGATGAACAAACACAAGGCTACACGCATTTTAAAGACGAAGAGGTCTGTTTGTCAAGCTTTGCATAAACAGCAAACTCAGATTTCACTGATTTGTGAACAAAAGGGAAAGCCTTTTCAACATGGTAATCACCCATAAAGTTTACTGTTTATGCTAAACCTGGATTCTGTAGAGGACCACAAACACTCATAACACTGGGAAAGTCAAAGACCAACCCCAGAACAGATTTCTGCAGCTTAGCTCCATCTCTTATCTGCCACAAGTCTCAATATAAATCCCAATTTTCCAATCCAGAATAAAATCATCGAATATATGACACCCTAACGATCATCCCCTCTGAACACAGGTAGAAATAAAGGCAAAAAGTATTACGTGGCAGAAGATTTGCCCATTAGTTATGCTTCTTTACTGTCTGATCTGGTGAGAAATACCCTAAATACGAAGGAAGCTGTATCTGAGACTTAACATTTCTCCATGTCAAAAGTATACAGACCATAGTCTCAGCTAAATGACAAGTACTTTACTCTTTGTATTGATAGGCATTATCCCTGCCTCACCTTCACCCCAGGAAGCAAAGGGGACTGTGTCTGGGAGATGGACATCTTGAGAACATGGGGAGGAGGAGGGGGAAGATTATTTTTACAGGTGAGAACCACGTGATTTGTTTCCACTTTTAACCCATGTTATATACTTTTCTTCTTCAAGATCCTACCAGTTTCTATTATGAAATTGAACACAGCAAACAATAAAAAATTACAAAAAAGYCCAGCCAGCTTAAGCTAAAATCTCCCTACACAAAAAAATTTTTGCTAGGTACATAAGGGAACTGAGCCCATAAGGATTACAAGTCTCAAAATAACACTGCTGGCAGAGGTAGGGAACGAACCCCAACTTTTCAAGTTGGCCTGCTGTGTTACAACTGTTAAAACRTCCCCCACTCTCCTTTCCAAAACCTGAGTTTTACGAGGGGATCAAAGAAATGACGGATTTTGAAAAACAAATAAAATCAGAAGCATGTCCACAACAATGATAAAGTCTTACTTTAACCTTGCAYAGCATAGGGGACAAAATAAACCCACAAAGCAAGGGAGAACAAGGACTGCACTGTTCTCATCTTAAAACTTATTAAAAAGAAAAAAGAAAAAGAAATCAGTTTCCATGAGAGCAAGGGAGCGACTGCATTACCCAAGGTAGAACACGTGGGCACAGCAAGTACACACCAAGCCGAGACTGCAGGACCATGGCATGACCTCATTTTCATCCTGCTGGAGCTCCATGAAATTCTGTGCAGGTCTCTTGATTTCATACCACCAGGTTACCAAAATAGAGCTCCAGCTGCTAATAACATCAGCTCTCAGAATTGCTCTTAAACCGCTTATGAGCCTGCAGGGCATTTGCAAAAAGGGTTATTTTGGGGTGTAGAAATAAGCATATTTTCATGCAAGCTTACAGAATTTACAAAACAAAATACTAAGGCAAATCCTCTCCTGGAACAGGCTGTCCATTCATTTCAATAGAGTTGCCTCATCATATTTACACGTTTCCAATTGATAATGTCAGAGACATTGGCAACTACTGGTTTAAAGATGAGCCTCTCAAAACTTTTCTGTATTTATCATCATTATTAAATGATAATAAATAATAATAAAAATAACAACAATCCATACTAAAGTCAGAATACTGGTTCCTACTCTCCTCATCAGTTATGCATCAAGCTGCCATCATCTGCCCCGGAAAACAGAAATGTCTATTTTAGAGTGAAATATCTTGTGAATATTTTAAAAGCGAATATCTGAACAGTCATGCTCCATGGTAGTTGTACGGGAAAAAAAATTAGATATCAAATAAAATTTGAATGGATTTGATGAATGAACAACTGAAGGTAAGATTCTTGTGCAAGCTTCCAGCTAAAATTGAAGGCATCACAAACTGCAGGGGGGTTATTTATTTATATGAAGTCTACTGTCCCATTTTTCAATAATGTCCATTCTAGTTCAAATTTAGAAGCATCCAGTGCCACAAAACCCTGTTTTTCTGTCACATCCCAAACCAGCCAAAATGTGGAACTCTCATTCTAGAAAACCTTTCAATTTTGCCAGGTTGGTGGAACTTTATTATGAAGATACCCTGTAGTATCTCCTGAAGCGGCTGCTTCCAATCTTTTTGCTAGTATAAACCAGTACCTTAAGTTTCACCAGAGCTTAAGAGAACAAGGTTCCAAAATACTTTAAAATCATCTATTGCAAACAACAGGTCTAATTCAACATCCTTATGAAAGCAAAAGATCCTTAAAACAGAATTTCTACTACTAAAAAAAAAAAAAAAATCTGCCCTGCTGAACTTTAACATCTTTTCTGGCTCCACACTCATGTAAGGAGATGTCATCTGAAAAAGCATCGATAGCCAGGATTCACTGAATCATACCAGAACTGAAAGGCTAGTGAATAAGCCTTGAGTGTGCTGGGCCTTTTTCTGGAAAGTTATTTTGTAGTTTAAGGACAGGCATGGACTGCGACAGGAATCAGAGAAGCCATTGCCATTGCTCCTATAGTTAATTACTGGAGATTGTTTAAAAAAAAAAGAAAAAAAAAACAGCTGTAACATAGTAATCTTTTCAAGTAAAATTATGAGGATACATTTGAAACAAAGGGATTAATGAATAATTCATTAGTATATAGATGGCATAAATACGTCCTTGCATTTAAGTAGATTAGTTAATATTTGAAATAAATCATTACAAAAAATATGCAAATCACTTTCCACTGCAATCATAGTTTATTCACGGTGTATGATATTTATAGCTGAGTTCAATGTGTAGCTTTGTTTTCATAAAGGTATTTACTGCTATCTAGATTAATCTTATGCTATTAAGTAGGCTTTAGGATATACATATATGTAGATACTAATTTTTTTAAGAACACTTGGAAACATTTCTGGAAACAGAAAAATTAAGTAACCTTGACAGATAAGCTTCAAGTTTTCACAAGAGCGTTATTGCCTTTGTGATACCCATGTGCAGCCTGCTGGATGTCAATCTAAACGATATCCTGAGATCAACCCTATGGCATAAAGTTTTACAATATCACACGTTATTTTGAAGAGTTAAACAAAAACAAGGAAGGTAGAGATGGTTGTTCAGCCTCCTACTCCACAATCCTTCCACTCCTTCCTCTCTCTGCCCTAAATTATACTAGTTCAAATGAAAATGCAATTTTTAAGCCGTTCTGCATGATTTCTTAAGATGTGACCCAATTATAGTACTACATTATATTTTAATAGCTATTATTTTAGGTGATTTGAAATACTGAGATCAATAACAAAAATATCCAGCCATTTATGGTTCCTGCTCTCTTTTCTGCTACCTTGGTATCCAGCCTCCTCACGGCCGCATTCCTCCCAGCCCACTGTCAGGGAAAATCTTCTCTCCATTGAAGAGAACTCACATAGGCATGTGAGCAGAATCAAGTCTGGATGAATGCTGAGTAGAAACTCAAAGAGAAATCRCCATATTCATAGCTCTTATCACTACCAGAAGGCTTCCTTAGTCATTGGATGCTCTGCAATTGCGCTATAAATAAATTTCTGTTCAGATCAATCACTGCATCGCTCAGCTTCCTTCTGAGCATCTGCCCTTCCCTTTCTAGAAAATTTAAGCTAAGCGTATGTTATAACAACACCACAGGTGAGTTAGTCTACTCAGGAGCACGTAGAATTTCAAACCTTAGTGTTGCAACATCACTAACAGTTAATGTAATTCAGCATGTTTTCTCAAATGTAGTAAAATTCCAAAAACCTATTCMATCTTCATTATATACAGTGGAAAGCATTTTCAACAGCACTCAAAATGCATTTTACCTTATGGGAACAAGGATTTAATGCTTGCTTTACATATCGAATTTCTATTCCTCTTCTATTTATTTCTTCCAAGTTGCCCCAGCATATTCGGCTAGTTTCTGGCAACATAAATTAAGCTTTTCTTCCATACTTTTAGTACTGCTTAGACATCTTTAGCTGAAAACATATAGTCTAGACCAAATTTCAAGCAACAGTAAATCTGAAATGAGATTTATTTTGTACTGAAACTATGCTTCATACTGGAAGTGTTGACATAATTTATTAACTATAACATTATTTCATGCATTCTAAAAGCTTGTATTGCWTTTTGTTTTCTTTTAAAATATTCTCAGACAAATAGGTCAGAATATGCAGAAACGGTGCTTGACTGTATGAGAGTCCAAACAGCACCACAGTCATTTTGTCCCTTTTGGATTCTTCTAGTCCAACAGATGCTTAAATAACACATAAAAGACTTTAAAATGTATTAACAGGTTTATGGAAGTTATCTTGCAACATCCTAATCCAGGTCTTGCTTCCAGARTTCCCAAGTGAGGAAGCAGTGAGAACTGAATAGAAGAGAAAACAAACAAACAAAAAAACCCTAAATCCCTGCCTTTAGTTACTACAGTTTACTAAATTCAAGCAATTATGCCAATCTCCTTTATTTATTTGTTTATTTTCCTTCTTATTCAGAATTCACAGCAAAGTAAGATCATCTTTATTAGAATCCAGTGACAACAGGGACTTCTGGCCTTCCTCTGTGCCACACTAACTACAAACTGTGGTCTTTCCTCAGCAGATGGACCTTGTACAAGCTAGTTAAAATTAAAGCATCCAGTACCCCTAGCCATATTCAGGAAGCGTAAGAGGTTTCAGTATCTGAAATGGACAACTTTGCCSTAGAAAGAATGGAAGAAAAGTTCTTCTTGTGAACGGTAGTCTACCTTGAGCAGTAACCTAAGTGTAAAAACTGCTGGTACCTGCGCTGGTCTGTGTAAAGGACATTTGGATTCTGGTGTTTCTGTGTTCACCTTCACAGGAAGCAGGCACCTTTAGGGTTGAAGGAAAATCTAGCATCTCTGTCCTAATTTTCATAAAAGAAATCTTTTTGGATTCAAACTTTTAGATGCTAGTTGCTATCGGGACTGATGGCATAAAGCCATGTCTCCAACTCACAYACATGTGTGTAAGTTTAGAGTATGGTATATTATTTAATATATGCACAATTATATACACTATAGGAGATACAGTAAAACAAGAAATTTTTATCAATATCTATCTACAGATGTAAAAAATTTATTGTATCACTGAAATTATCTAATCTGCCTTTCTTTATATCATGTATTTCAGCTCCAATTCTTCACTCTTAATATTCTTATAAGAGAATAACAGCTCTTTAAAAAAGATATTCTTGAAAAAAAAGATATTCTTGAAAAAAAGATATTCTTGAAAAAAAGATATTCTTGAAAAAAAGATATTCTTGAAAAAAAGATATTCTTGAAAAAAGATATTCTTGAAAAAAAAGATATTCTTGAAAAGAAGATATTCTTGAAAAGATATTCTTGAAAAAAAAGATATTCTTGGAAAAAAAAAGATATTCTTGAAAAAAAGAAAAAGATCTTTCAGAAAGACATCTGACATTGACTAAAAGCCTTGAAATGCTAAAAATTGCCTGCATACATTGGTATTTAACTGTTCTCTACTCACTGTTATTAAATCGTGCCTCATTTCCAGCCTGAATTTTCTTCAGCACTCAAATACTGGATCTTGCCTTTGCCTGATGATGCAAAGTTTGCTCCCAAGTATAACCTCTTTGTGTGGGTATTCACAACCTTGAACTAAAAGATATTTTCCAAAATGATTCTGATGTTGGTGCACAGTTTCACATAGAGTTGCTTATCTAAGACTTAAGTTTTTTTTATTCAGTATTAACTAACTTATTAGAAATCATGACACCCCACAGACCAYGCAGACTTCACTGTTCTGTGCAGATCTCAATATCCTGCTGTCTTATCCCACTGCAAATAAACTTGTGAGGAATGAGGAGATCCAAGGAGTCACTTGGCCTTGTTCCTTCACTGAATATCCCTTGACTTCAGGTACAGTTCTATGCTRTTAAAAAGAAACAGGGTAACACTGCCGTATTTCCTCACCCTTCCCCACCAGAAAAGTAGAAGTTAGTTACATTTTAGCAAGGATGCACAAAGAAATCCACTGTAGCATTTCTTGGAAATCAGAACACTTGTTAGGTACCAAGAGACACGTCCTAAAAACCTACATAATGTTAGATTTTATTTTTCTATTAAGCAATAAAGCATTCTGTATTTATAAGCAACAGCATGCTTAGGATGAGCCATACACAAAAGCTCAACATTCACCTGTTGAGCACTGCCAATATTTAAATCCTATACTTCCAATGCTAGCATACAATTTTTGTGAGTGGTTTTTTTGCATTCTAAGACACTAATTTTAGCAAAATTCAGTTACCACCATTCCTGGTTACAGACACACAGTCTGTACTTCAAAACCACTGTTTCTCAGCTAAAAGTAGAAACTGAAAGATAAAAGAAAACCTTCAAAGATTTTGTTTTGAAATCTCGGAATTCTCATGACTCCCCGACATACGTTTTCTTTCTTTCAAATCTTGTCTCCTATAGAACCCATTTGATCAAACATATGACCTYTTTGTGTAGGAAAAAATATCTAAGAAACAATATTTACTGTATCTCTACTTCAAAAATAACAAAACCTGTGGTGAACACAAGCTTAATCTATGATCAAGCATAGTGCACAAGTAGGTCCTATTCATGCCTCCTCTTCCTAAATTTATGGGGTGTTCAAATCATGCCTAGTTTCATAAAACTAAATACACAAACATTTTTTAAAAAAGCTCATGTAGCCCTTGCTTTTACTACTTTTTGAAAGTAGCAGGAAGACGACAGTTTTAGTGCGCAGATAGAAAGACTGTCYGTAGCCCTCGCATCTGCACAAACGTACAGACTCTTTGTAGCCTGGAAATCTTACTTTAACTGTCTATTTATTTACTCATGGGCAAAACGTRTGTCATACACATGGGTGTCATGTTGTATCGTGGGTCCCTTTCGTGGGCCAGCGCAGTTCCCCACCGCTCAGAGTAATGGGGTGACTAATGCCAGGCTGTGGATTCCTCTACCACGGCCCAGCACAAAGCTGGCCCAACTCAGCACCAGTGTTCCTYGGCAACCTTTTGGCTATAGCTCAAAGGGCCTTCCAATTCATGAATAGAAAAAAAATTCAGTTGAGAAAGCATAGATATTGCACACTTTAGGACTGTTATGTAGAACATATAAAAGGTCRTGATTAAATCTGCTGACATCCAGAGATACAACTCTATGCAGAGATCACCAACAAAAAGCATTAGAGTGTTAAATGAATCTGAAGCCTTGCAAATGATACCTTCTAAGCACGGATAACTTCCTTATTAAAGCTTCTCTTCCACTSTCTAAAAAAATTTTTTTTAAGTCACTGAATGCAGTTGTATTAAACTTCCATAAGGTTGCTGCTGGGGAAAGATACATCACAGTTGAAATGCTGAACAAATCTTGGCATAAAATAGAAATGAAACTTTGAAATTTATGTACTTCTTACCCTATTTTCTTTGTAAATTATCACAGACTGGTCTAGCTTCCATGTCAGGTGCTCCTCACACTAATGAATTTCTGGAAGGAAAATCCTCACTATTTTTTAAAGCAAAACCAGAGAGTAGTTATCCAAATATTCTTAGACAAACTAAATGCATAATGAATGCTACACTAAAAAGCTCAATGACCAACTAATGAGAGATATTCACAGTGTAAAAAAAGTGAAGAAAAGAACACAAGCCACACATTTATGACCTACAGAAAACATTTCTCAGGTTGGGGATTTTTTTATACTGACATTTCTAATAAAATTTTCCTGACCTTTTGTTCTCCCTACAAGTTATAGATTCCCTTACATTTTTGTTCCCCCCCCAAAGAAAAAAAAGAAAAGAAAAGAAAAAGAAAAAAAATGAAAAAGAAAAAAGAAAGGAAGTGTTTCATCAATGACAATGAAGGTCAAATCAAAACCAAAACCACCTCCTGTCTTCTCAATCATTCCAAACATTTTTTCCTCACCTCAACAGAAGCTCAATACAAGGTTTATTCATGCTTGTATTTAGTGGACACCTTCAGTAATTATCTCAAACAGCTTATCTGCTGCCCAGATAGATGGCATGAAGACTGAGCAGATCTGCCTTGAATGTAAGCTGAAAATTTATCTGTACAATATTTTTTCCTCTCTCTCCTTCAGAGACTGGCTTCAGTGGACAGGCTGTAGCAGCTTTGAAACTCTATGATGACTGTCCAGTAAATCCTACAAAATACTATCACCTTGCCATGTTCTTACATCTCCTGGGCTGTGTGGTTGAAAACGCTCCYGGCTTATACTTGAAACCTGAGATAACATTTGTCTGAGAGCTGTGTACATTATGGGAAGTGGAATTTCATGCAGCCCCTTAAGCCAACTAATCAATCGTAAAAGCTACAAAGCGACAACACACCCATAACACCAACACAGCATTGCTAGTGATAGCTGCAAACTCGATAACAATGCATTAGAAGTCTTGTAATTCAGCAGAATTAAAATTTCTTACATGTGTTACAAASCAGCTTTATGGAGAGAAACTCTTGTAGTTCAAGTCAAAGAACAGGAGTCTTTCAGATGCTGCAACTTCTTGCWCTTAAACATGGCTAGTCCTAGTATCACCAAGTGAGGAGCAAGGACCATYTCTCTCCCTCTTAGCATCCCACATTCATACTGTAGATCCAATTCCTCTCTAGAACACCAAAGCTATCCTCTGCCTTTTTCTCACCAATGCAAAAATGCAGAAGGGGGGAAAAAACACTGGGAAAGAGGAATAAACCTACAGCTCAACTAAATGTAGAGAAAGCCATCGTCTTTAAAGATCAAGCTTCTGCCTCCCTTTGCATCTCTAGAGCACCAAAGGAGCTACGGTTAACAGAATCAGCTCAGGACTTTCACAGGGGAGAGGCTAATAACTTAAAAACAACCAAAAAAMCCCCAAAGTTCATTTAATAACATTCTTACCCTGAAAATGAAAATAAACAATCATCAAAATGTTTTAATTTGGGAGTTTTCACATTTCTTCAAGAGTATTTTTTTAATGGTTTTGTTCTGGCTGCATGTCTAGAAGGGATCTGCAAGTGCCAGCCCGTGGTGGGAGCTGGCTGCRCAGCCTGGGTTGGCACTCTGCTCCTGACCCTCCCTCATGTGCCTCCTTCCCCGTTCCCATGGGAGGTAAAGCTGGGAGCTGCAGCACTGCCCACCCCAGCAGAAGTCCCTGTGCAGCCACGACAGAGGGGCACCCCAAAGGGCTGTCCTCTCAGAGAATAGTTTCAGTGGCACGGTGACCTGTTGGCAAGAGCCAGTGATGACAGTTTACAMGCCATCCCTCCTCCCTTCTCACCTAAAGGTCCAACCTGCCCGAAAATGAATAGCTCTGCACATAGAGAACACCAAGAAAAGAAAGAAAATGCAATAATTTATTTGCCTTAARAAAAAATCCTCTCTTCATCTATCCAATCTTCTTCTCTCCAACCTGAACAGAAACACACAAACACATATATAGTATTTTTTTTATCATCAGGTTCTTCATAGAGTGGTATCCTGAGATGCTAAACGTACACATTTTTTAARTGGTAAAATGTCTCACCTGATGGTTGGTAATTACCAACCTGTTGTACATATTTTACCTCTATAAATACTTTGTAAAAACCTGTAAATGATCTAACTCAAATTAGATGGACAGCAGGAACATCTTGCAGAATTTAATGTTTATTGCTGTGGGTCAAAGTAGCACATCACTTATTTAATTTTACCGCTACAGCGTATCGACTGAATCTCACTGAAGCATTAATATGAATATGTCAGATATGAAGTGTGTGGTGATAAACAGCCAAGGAATAATATCCTAAATGATACTACCCTGTCTATAAAAAAAATTGTTCCCTGGGCAGTATCGTCCTCTCAGAATAATGCCGAACTGTTGTTCCCTCTCATTACCTTATTGCTCGTGACTCAGTGTCACACACACACGAGYTGTTCCTCAGCCGGATCTCAGGAGTGGATGCTTTATTACAGATCCATCTAAGAAACAAGTTCAGCCAAATCAATAAAAACACGAAGGCAACAGGCCAAATTAATCTCCGGAGTAACTTCATTAGGATTTTGCTCTCAGTCTTCTGATAGCAACTGGAGCAGCTTTGTTCACGTACTGGAGTTACTTTGGATACGGCTGGCAGAAAAGAGCAGCGTTTGGCTGACCTGATTATGGATGAGGAATAAGTGAGACTTCAGTTCCTGCAGCCGAAAGAATTTTTAATAGCATAAATGTGCAAAACGTTTCCGTTGGATTTGTGAGATCTCCCCAGGAGTTTTAGCAATTAGCTAGCTAAGTCCTGCTACACTGTGCTTTACGGCTGCAGTTGTCCAGCACTGTCTGACAATCCTATCACACTATTGAGCCGATCCCACTCGCAGCTCTGACGCTCTGTCTTTCCAACCACGCACTTTAATAAGGAAAAAGTAGCTTTACCGATGAATTTTATAGTCAGATTTGCAATGCTGCTCTGAAAGAAAAAGCTGGAAATTTGCACAAGCTGTTGGAAGAGCTTTAACAGCAATGCATTACAATAAGCGTATTAAATAGAAGCCTGTGATTAAAGGTGACTGCAAAGCTTCTGTCGTCCAGGTAATTAACAACATTGCATGCAGGGACTTACTGGCAGTATGTTTAAGATTTTAAATATCTCCAAAGTATTCCCCCTTCACTTACCTGCCCAGACCTAATCAGCTGTTATTGCTATTCTTTATTACTTGCTAAGCACCTTCATTGTGCTTGGTGCCTGTAGGATCCCTTCTAGCAGACTGAAAACAGGATTCAAGTTGTAATGAGCCTAAAGGGGATGCTTTATGCAGCCTGTTGGACACAGAGACCCTCGTCTCCCTAACCTCCCCTCTAACTCGGCACAGCTTGTGCAGCTTAGCACGGCCACGCAGGGGCTTCCCAAGTCCCGGCCTGGAGCACGCGCCGGAAGGGACGGAGGCCCAGGCTGCCGCAGGACGGCATGTGCTGCCCTGCTAGGAGGCAGGGGAGAGCTGGGCTGCTGCGCTGGCAGCCAGGCTGCCCAAGGGGGTGTGGGGGCTTAAAAATAGCTGAGCAGGAAAYCGAAATATCGAGTTTGGTAGACAGCTACTGGAACTCTGTAATTATCATCATCTGTCCTGCAGTAATGATTTATATACTCAAAATTTTCTCATTTCTACTTTATTACTAACATGGGTGACTTACGGTCTATTAATTGAGTTTACTGCTTAAAAGGCTTTTATCTGTATAAAAATATTTAAGCTTTCTGAGCTCTCAACCATTTATGCTGGAGATTTAAGAGATCATTTTTAAGCCAGTATTTAAACAACTTTCAGAAGCTGCCATTTTCCAAAATATGTTTCTATGAGAGGAGAGGTTTATGGGTCTCTGTGCCCAGTCAGGTATAAAGACCCAAAGACTCATTTTCCTTAAACAAAAAAACAATCAGGCCTCCGTAGATCTTTTAGACTTGATTWTCCCATTAATAGGGCTATAAGATCATTTGAAAATTTTGGAGTTTTATGTTAAAATATATTCCCTGGAGTAGGACAGTCCATCAGCCAGTACAGCAGGGACAGAGTGGGGTACCACTGATGGGCACTGCTTCCCAGGAGAGTGGCACAGGACTAGCAGATGGCAATGGCAATGCCTTCATGGAGCCAGGGGCAAAGGTTCAAGAAGTGGCAGCAAAGACGGGTAGCTCTGGAAAGAGGGAGAATCACTTTGATTCAGGGATGAAACAACACACTTCCAGTGGATCATTCATATTTTTGCATCCATGGACATAAACCAACCCTGAGATAGTTTAAATAACCTACAGAGGTTAGAGTTCTCCCCTGCATTCTTGCAGCTGCTATTTTTGCTCATTGTTCCACGTTAAGTCCTTAATTCTTGAGGCACTAATTGAAGGAGAAGAAAATCTGTCAAAAAGCTAATCACTCAAAACAGATGAATGTCACAATAAATTAACTAGTACTTAAAGTGCTCGTTCTCTGACAATCTGTCACATACCAGTACAGGATACACACCTGCTTGCAGCAGACTGAAAAACACAAACCTGAAATTTTCCTCCAAGACACACAATTCCCTAAGTTTATCTCTTTTCACAGATAAACTGCAATGCAAAGGGAAAATAATGATTGCATGTTACATCTTCATCAGCAGATTGAGCTGTCTGCTTTGTCACATCTCTGAATAGGTTTGTGCTGTTCCTCTTCTGGTCATATATTGACAAAAGACCAAAAAAATCAGGAGGAACAGACTATCTCTTTCTCCCTCCATAAATTTTTTTCTTCTAGAGCACCTATCTTTAGGCATCTCTGAAGACTCTTTATTTCTGTGTCACCATTAGCTCCTTCTTCCCTTCAAGACACCTCGTCCTCTTGCCTTCTCACTTGGCAGTCAACTTCACCTTGGCCCCAGGCAAAGCCTTCAGTCTCCAGACTATCTTGTGCTCCTCTGTCACGCAGCAAAGCTCATGCTCCTTACTTCTTCCCCTCATACCTACCTCTCAGGGGGAGGAAAAAAAAAAAGGTTCTCAGACTGGGAGATCGCTGTTGCTATTTATTAGGATTACTACTTTTGCCTCTTCTCTTCACTTTGTGGCTGCAGGAGACAGCAGACAGCATTTCTGAGTGGTCACTGCAGAAGCTTCCAAACTTTTCACCTGTCTCCCGTCTGCCAAATTGCATCTGTGAGACTGTTGCCTGCCTTGGGCATAAAACAAAGGACATATTTCTTTGTAGGTCTGGAGGGACAACAGACTGCTTAATAGGAGTATAGCTCAGTGAGTTTACCATGTGCCTTATAAAAACAGCTGCATCAAACAAAAGATTTGTGCAAATGCCTTCCTGAGATCTAACGCTTGCAAATAACTTTTCAAACACTATTTTATGAATGCTTTCTTTAAAAAAAGAATACAGCTGTAAGTCTCTTGCAGAACAAGTTCTGACTGTAAACTATCTAAACCTAGCTATTTATTGGCTTGTGACCTCAGGATATTCTTGATTGCCCTTGACCAAACACCTCCTCTCAAAAGCAWGACATTTTTGCTTGAAACTTACAGGGTTCTATATGAAAACTTCAATATATTGGACATACAAAGGGAAAGTTTGACTGTGTCCAACTGGAGTGTTTTCAAAGTATGTTCTATTTGTATACACAGTATTTTTATTCATTTCTTTCTGTAGTTTGAAAATTAAACCGTAATTGAGCTTTCAAAAAAAAAAAAAAAAAAAACTCTAAGTTGACGTTGACATAGATTGTTAGAAACCAATAAATATGACAGTTGCCCTACTGCTCCCACCACAATACACACTCTTGGTGGCCATTTATGCCCCAAGAATAGCGTAATTGTACAGTTTTCATTAAATATACATGCATCAAAGACATGCATCTTTATTCGTACCTTCTTTTCTCCCCTGTACGTTCAGTCATGTTAAGAGTACCTCAGCCACCCATAATCCTTCCCAGTCTTGGGTTCATATATAAAAGATTTCATTTATTCTTGCTCTCCTTTTTCATCGCTGGACCAAGCTGCAATGCCAGGGCTTCTTTCCTGCTTTGTTCTTAAGCACCGTAAGCACTTCGTAAGAACTTAAGCACTTAAGAAAACAGAGATCCAACTCGGAGGTACTACCAAAATTACACTGTAAGCATCGCTATATTTAAAGACAAGGTACAAAGAACTGAGTAACTATGGGTGAAACAATACAACATAGCCGGCCACGTGCTAACCCGAATCGTATTAATGGTAGCAACGAACTGACAAAAAAAATTCAAAAGCGGCATGCYGCTGCTAAAGTGTCACTTTTCCTTCGCAGCGAGGGTCACTAAGCGTTTCAAACCACCTGGCAGCTGCGTAGACTGCAGCAGCACAGAAGTTGGTTTGACTTGCAAGACCCCCTCCCCCCCGACAAAAGATTAATTTGCACTGGAGGCTCTTGTGTACCTTCAAGTTTCAAAGCAGGAGGCTGAACATAGAGAGGAGAAAACCAACCTCTTTCTAGAGAGAACAGGAGCTCTGTCAAGTTACAGAAACTTCCTATTTAACTTACAGCTAACTAGCTAACTAAGAGGTAATGGGTAAGCACATCAAACCTGTTGCAGCACCATTTTAATATGGCAACAGAGATGCCAGGAGCCAAAGTAGCTTGGTTGTCTCCGTAGCTCTTCCCTGTGACAAGTCTCTAGTTGTCTGATCAGCAACGTGTCCTGCGGGAGTCGCACAAATAACATTACCCACATGGCTAGAGTACAGTTGGTCAGCTTGGAAAACATCACCGACTTTTTATAATTTATTTCTTCCTATAAGGTCTCTTCCCTCCCTCCCCCCCCAAACAACAAATATATATATCTCAAAATGTTTAAAAGTTCAAAGTTTTTTTTTCCCCTTCAAGTAAGAAATACTAAGCCTTTTGATAGGTAATAGATGTTCAGCTCAAAAAAGAAATTAAAGGATAAAAATCAAGCCAAAATTCTTCAGTCAACTGGGGCTGATTTGGGGGGAAATATTCATTTCAAACTGTTATTTCATCTTTTTATCCCTGTTTCAGATGAAGAATTTACTTAGGGGATATAGAGATGTATAAAAAACCTGCAAAGCAGTCCTCTGTCAACCTTTCCTGCCTGTAATCATCATCAGTTTAGTGGTGTATATATAGAGAGAAAGATGATTCTYACCTTGAAATGTTGACAGTCTCAGAATTGCTAAATGCATAATAATGATTAAAATTCTGCTCTCAGTGAGAATATCAGGCATCTAAAGCTAGGTACACTGGAGCTCGTGTTAAGCATCTGCTTTTCAGACATGCTAAATATCCATTCTCCACTTTCAGCACCTTCAGCAGAGAGAGAAACTGTATTTTTTTTGGCTAGCTTTCTGATTTCCAGCTGACTTCCACTGACTTTCAAACCATACTGCATTCGATCATTCCAGCTACTGGGCCACACTGAAATGTTCAGCTGTTTTTCCTACTAGAGTCTGGAAAAGAATCRCAGGCTATTTCCAGCGTTCAGAGAAACAAAGTCTAACTTCCTTTTCCAKCACAAGGTACTTGGCACTAACAAAGTCCTCAAATGATCTGACCCTTCATTTTAAGCATCCTGTACACTTCCTCAGGACCTTTCAGTGTGTCTTCAGGACTTGGTGGGAGCTCTAAATGGACACTTTAAAATGCAGTACAAGAACATAAAGTGCCCACAGTGACCAAAACAATGAGTTTTGCTATAAACCAATCTTGTACTCTAGCAGGACTTTAGGCATGGACAACACAATTTCTCCTAGTGTCTCTGAGGCAAGGAGAGCATCAGGGAGAAAACCAGCCATAGTTGTCGTTTTCTGTCTTTACTGTAGATTAAATTTGTCACAATAGAAATGTTTTACACCCTCTACTGCATTGGCCATATGGAATAGATAAAAGGAGCTTCGCACCAATTGCGCAATTGCCTGTAATTTCAGAGGACTAGATGTGGACTGAGAGACGGTGCCTTTCATAACTACATTCTCATGGATTTTATGGGCTTTTAGAACAGTGGAAACTAGCCAAGCATTTTGTTAGGTTTGGATTTTTCAAACAAATATTAACTTTTGCCACTGATGTACACAAACAGCAGATGGATRTTAGAGAACATGAATTTAAATACTAGGTGTACATATTTGCTATATATCAGTATCCCTYACAACAACTTAAAGATCAATTAATATTTAATAGTTTGGGACCATCTTCCAGGATGATTCTCTTTTTTAACAGCTTGTATTTATAAACAGTACTTTAAACGGTCTCATGCATACACTATATTCCTTTGTCCTTACTATACACCTTTCTTTACTGACAACCTACAATTAAATTGATACCTATAATTAATTAGGCAGTTGCCACAGTTCCCTAAATGAATCCTCCTCCGGAAGCTACTCTTTCAATTTTAGCTGTATGTACGAATGAAGTTTATAGTCACTTTCGCCAAATGGTCATCTTCTTACCACAAAGTTTTGGAGTACATTTTTACACCTTGGCTATGACACAGCACATACTGTGTGTGTTTTTCCAATCTTGATATAAGTCAATACTGCACCAATGCAATAAGTGACAAAAATTACATATCAAAAAACTGGACCCACGATGGGCATCAGTCTACTCACTAATGAGTAAAGGCTCTGCCACTCATGCGACATTTGTTGTGCAGGATCAGACCTCAGATGACTTCAGTGGGCACAGGACTGACCACCACTTCATCTTTCTAACTGAGACAGAGCAACAAATCACAAGAACATGACAGCCCACATATCCCTTCTGCCATGCCCAGGAAACACAACCTCAAAAAAATATATATGTATGTTATACATGTAATACACATATACACCCATAGCTAGATAGATTCTTTTAGTCCAGAACATGATAGGTCCTATTCTGTCCTTCACACTTTACAACCACGAGGCCCCAGCAGATTTCAGCAGAACAAAGGGACAGTGTCAGGAGCCTTGTATGGAAAACGCATCAGGAACACCGCTTAAATAAGAAAGATTTGTGATAAGAGTATTTCATGGTATGCAACAGGCTTCCTGGGCTACTGAAAGGTTGTCACAGTCCACTCTTTTTTGCTAAGGCATGCCACTGCTGAGGTGGCATGTCACAGCTGAAAAGCTTATGGTATTCCTTTCATTTCACTCAGAGGCATGCTGTGCAATGCAGCAACCCTAACTGTAAAATACCATCCTAGATCCCATACATTGATCAAGCATATAGTGTTACTGGGCTGCTTACAATTGCCGCAGTTGTGAAAAGGCCAAGAAACCGGGGGAGGGAAGAATATCCATGCGTCTGTACTTTCTAGGTCACACATATGGAGGATTAGCTGCGTTTGGCAAATGAACTTTCAGCAGAAGGCTGCTTATTTCACACTTGCTGTTATGTTAAGCACACTTGTTTCACAGGCCTAGTAAAGAATTGTTCAAAAATCCTCCTCCTGATTAGGCAGCCAAGTTGAGACACACAGGAAACCAAAGAGCACACAGAGCAAACTTTCTATCAGGGAAGCTCAGGTTAAACATAGATCAGACACAAACTAAGTACAGAGATAGAAGAAAAATAACTGCAAAGTCAGATCTTRCTTCAGGAGCACATAGGAAATCGCAAATTTGCAGAAATTGGTGATGAAACTCCTATCAGCATCAGTGACGCTTTACATGTGTTAGYGCAAGGCCCAAGCCAGTGTAGCCACAGCACCCACCTGCGAATGCCCTGCTGCTCTGAGGAAGTCCAACACAAGTCTTCACAAAAGGTGGCACTCGGGCAACTCAGTTATCCAGGTCAACAGACTAAGATAACTCAGATTATTGGTGGGGGGAAGCACTAACAGCACAAACACAGATAACATTAGGTGTAAGAACATATATAATACATTCACCCTGAGGAAAAAAAAAATCCATCTACAGATGTCTGCAGAGAGCAGAGGAAGCCTCATACACAGCCAAGCAAAGAAGGCCCAATGCCTGCTGCATTTTGCAGCTAGCAACACTAAAAGGCTGAATTAATTCACTGGGCCATAGATAACAGAAAGCTGGCTAGCTGCATGAAACCCTGTCCTCCCTGCACACCCCTCCCTTACTGCACAGGTTGCAAGGTGGGAAGAGTGTCAGGTCTGAGGAGTTGTGTGGCCACGAAATCATACCCAGCTCATATCTGAACCTGCTCATAGAGTATGCCCTCTCCTGCAATTTAGGAGAGGAGAATACGAAAGCTTTTCATGCCCCTGCTCCTGAAGGAGCCACTTGGAAAGCCAYGAGAAACAGTGAAAGCTTTGCTGCCTTGCTCCCATGATACTCCATTTTGAGTGGGAACACACKAGCTTGACCTGCGCCACCTACAAATGGCCCATCCTCAAAAGTGGCTAGCCAGCTGGCAGACAACCAGGGGAAGAGATGAGAAATCTTAAAGGAAGGGGGGAAAAAAATCACAGGCAAAGGCAGAAGGAGACAGAGAGGAAAAGGGAGAAAGAAAGGAAAAAAAAA
>NW_028186701.1:2124069-2220139 GCF_003343005.1 Rhea americana
GAATGAACCACTGCGCACTGACGAGCTCCCTGCGCGCAGAAGGACTGGTACCCTCCAAAGGAAATGAGTCAAGTGAAAGCTAGTACTGCTCAATCCCCAAAATAGTAAGCAACCTCGACTTTGATTGCCATGCTCTTCAAAAGCTGCACAGGAAGAAACCCACTGAGATTTTAAAGAAGTGCGTATTCACAGATTTCGGCTACTTTCCCACAAAAATTATTAAGAACCCCCTCAAACTGCTAGAGAGGAAATTCCCCATCATCCAGCAGCAAGAACATATTTCTGCCAATTAGAAAGAAAAATGCTTGCTTCTTTAACTGTAAGTATATCAAACAATTATAATCCAAGACAGCTTTTTCTTCTAAAGCACCCTCAATCATGTTGCATCTAATTTAACTATTAAATCTTACTGTCTCCAAATGCTTTCAGAGGAAAAGCAGATCCACAGATAATAGAAGTAATATGTTATCGCACTGATTAACAAATTCATACTACTACTAGTTACACTTCTATAACAGCATAAGTTATTTATAACAAGAATTTCACGGAGTCCAAACATGCTCATTTTCAAGCTTAGAAAACATTTGTGAAAAGAAGCTCAAAAACATCTCAAGCTTCAGCACTGCACAGAAGCATGGTGACAGACCTGCAGACGGTCCATCACACTGCGCTTTTTTGCAGTGTGCGTATTTTTCATTCATTATATGCAATATATTAAGGCAAGGTTACCGATTTAACAAGCATCTGATATACAGCACCCTAGGACTCCACGCTGTCAGACACAGTGCATCTCCCAAGGTGCCAAGTCCTTCCATTCATATGTCTGCAAAATACATATTTCTCTTTAAGTGGGAACCAGTACACTGGTATTCCAAGTCAGTATCTGTCTGATTCACAAAAGCAATCTGAACTATGGTTTCTCTAACCTAGAGTGAAACTTTTCTGTTGGAACTTTATCAAATTTTTATTGTTATTAAAGAAAAGCAGAGAAAGGAGTACCATCCTGCTCCAGAATACTCCACAGCTTAGATGCTAGGTTGGTTTCGTGGGCTATGAGAGTGCAAAATTCTGTTTAGGTAGAAACGAAACCTACAAATAAATAAAATTATTAGCCTTTATTTTTTTTAAACGGAGAATTTMGCAGACTTAAGTTTCATATACAATAAAATGATTATATTTGAAAATTAACATCATTCTGAAAGGAAAATCTTGAACATTTCTTATCAGAACTGCAGACCTCCTCCATTCTTTTTGCTTCTAAAATATCATTTTTATAATAATAGCATAATTTTGAAAAACAATTGGATTTTAGGATTATGTGAGAATAGATCTCAATAATTTCCAGTTGGGCCTATCCATAATCACTAACTAAGAACAATAAGGAGATAAACGTAAGCCTACATTGACAGGATAAAAAAAACCCTGTGAATGTAATGATGCTTTTTCAATTTAAATTTACACCTAAGCATCACCAACTATGGCAGTAAGAAGCGAGTTTAAGAGGCTTTAGACTGAACACCTGTATTAAAAACTAGAGCCATRCTCTCCCTTGTTTTAGGCATGCATTTAACTGCAGTGTCCCAAATCTGATTTGCTTACATGAATGTAGATCAAATTATGAATGTTTTTCAGTTCCTTACAAAAAGGATCCTCAACATCATTCGATATAGTTTCACAATTACTTGATTGCTTTTTTGTCAGTAAAATTGCCACGTCTCTCACAAGAGGAAAGGTATGTACTACCAAGCATAATGATGAATTAAATGAAAAATCTCATGATTTCCCTATATGACAGAAAAGGTATATGAAATATGTGCTGCAAATAAACCAATGAGAAATTAGGTGGGGAATCCATCTGAAAAGGATGTTACTAGAAGCATGAAAAGCAACAATTTAATGTTTTTTATATATATATATAATGAATATATATTATGAATCTGTGATCAGATTTTGTCCGTGGATGAGGCTGTTAGTGAAAAATAGCTAATGAAATCTGTGATGCTGGGTTACTAGGACTGACGCAAAGAATTTGGAATTTTTTCATGTGTGTGTCTTATAATTGAAGCATAAGTAGTTGATATTTTTAGTAATAGCTTGTGTTCTAGATTATGAAGAGTACATTTTCAATAAATAGAAARTGCCTGATTTATTTATGACTCCAGCAGTGTATAAAAGAGCTGAAAATAAATCAGCAAGATGTATTTGGAGATAAAAGAGAACCATGGAGATTCATCTGATAAATTAATTTTAGTCAGCATAAGCAGACCCCAAAAAAACGCTCATTTGTTTCATATAAGGATTTCTTTCAGGTTTCTCAGAAATAGCTGGGACCAGCTAGCAGCAGTGACAGGACCCTGAGCCCAAGAGCCCATAAGTCTCCGTCAGACCTTAGCCAGCTCTAACCTGGCTGCTCCCAGGCGCCCATCCGAATAATCAGGCGTATACAAGAGATCAGTCTCGCTCTCACCCCCAGCTCACATGGACGTGACTTAGCAAATGACTGCAGAACGAGAAGAGGTTTTAGCGGCAATGTTCTATATAGCTTAGCCTTTCCCCCGTACAAATCTGTCCCATATCTCAAAGAAAAATCGTGTTTAGTTTTAAATAATTAATTGAGTGCTCAAAATAGCATTTTAAATGAAATATTTACTAGCTGCCACAGGGCTACTGTGACAAGTGCTGTGTTCAGTCTTGCACAGGAATTTACAAACAGAAGCCACAAGCCTCCTCTTCAGCTTTCCAAGTCGGAAACTGCAGCAAGTTCAACAAAGTTTCACAAGGATATAGAAAGAGCTGAAGCGCAGATGCCACATCTGGTAAAATTAGGAACAAAGTATTCTTTCAACGTTTATGATTCCACAATTAATGCATTCCTCCTCAAAGTAGCTCATTTTCCCTTTTAGGTCAAATTGCACATTGACAAATACCTGAAATTACTGTTCAGGACAGGGGGAGAGAAGAAATACAAGAAACAAGCTTTTTAGCTATCCTGTATGCATCACATCGGTGAGAGACAGATACCAAGGCAATGAAGTACAGCATTTGGACATACACTTCTCATGCTAAATTCTGTAGCATCCAAAAACCATGAGCTGCAGTTTCATACAGTCTGGAACCATCTACTAAGTTTTCAGTAATAGCCCATATAAACAAGGCCTCTGCCCAAAATGACAGGCTTGAAATTTTGGATCAAACTGCATCATTTATTATGAAGTGCACTTCTGGACTGTGAAAAAGCAAAGGCTGAAAGGAGACTTTCTTGAAGCCTTACTTCCCTTTGCCAAGAGAGGAAAAGAGCAGCCCTCATCTTGTCTGATTTAGACTCCTTCTTTGTCCAGTGCCAGGGTGGCACYAGCTGATAGGGGCAGCTTTTTGGAAGCAATAGGGCAGCTTTGATTTATCTAGCCACTGATAAATTGGGCATATCCCAGAAAAGGAGACTCTTCACATTTACGGAAGGCTCTATGTGAAACTCTGTCCTCCCTGGTCACCCAGCACCACAGAAACACACGGCTGTGCCTCACCGGTGCCAGCTGCCTCCTGCGAGGGCCCTCCAGAGCTCTCCCAAGCCACCCTCCAGCCTCTCCACTCTGGGCAACAGGAACAGCCTGCTACCGAGAAAGATGAGGAGCCACTAAGCATAAAAGCCCTCTGCACAAAACACCCCTCCCTGATCTGTTCTGCGCACTTGATCTGGTCTGCAGACTGTTTCTGCTGATTCTTCTTTATTTTTTCAGTGCCCCAGCAGCCTGTGACATCTTAAGTGTATGTGTGCTTCTTATACACATGCAAAGTCTGTAATTCAGTAGTGCACTTCTACTGAATAATCAATATGAATTCAGTCACCTAAGCAATGCTCCTGAATATATCCTGCTAATTATGCACCAGACTGTGCAATTCCAAGTTCCTCTGACACAACACTGACAGCATAATCCTCTCCATGGCAGCATATGGTGTAATCACAGTTCCTGAAAATACTAAACGCAGGCCATACCTAAGTAGATGCTTAAAAATGTACTGTGCATAACAAGCATGTAAGCGAGTCAAAAATAAAAGACTATAAACTCCACAAGTAAAGAATGGTATATTACTAAAGGACTGATTAAATATTTCACGTAATCACTCACTACAAGGAGTGACTGGACTCATTCATGTCTTAACTACAATAAATACTTCTGCATTGTTCAAGAAAGGCAGGACTGTATGGATAACTGACTTTTTAAACAACTGATGTGATGTCCAAGTTCATGTAATTAAATTTCCCTTTGTAAAGACAGACCATGAACACACGATCAAGACATGAAAGGTATTCTGACTCCAAAAAGAGAATGAGAAAAGACATTCACCAAAATCAAATCTTAACTGATACTATAACTTCAAAAAAAAACATGCAGTGAGCTATCAAATTCTCCATTAGGCCAAGTAACAG
Source organism: Rhea americana (assembly GCF_003343005.1). Taxonomy (NCBI): domain Eukaryota; kingdom Metazoa; phylum Chordata; class Aves; order Rheiformes; family Rheidae; genus Rhea; species Rhea americana. The sequence continues at coordinate 2,128,499 of NW_028186701.1, forward strand.
AGATGCTTATCATTTATAAATTCCTTCTTCCCTCGCCCAGCCCTATCCATAAATAGATGCTATTATCTGTTAGAGCCCGCATACAAACTGTGTGAACTACAAGTAAACAACAATTTTGTCAGCTAAATCCTATTCCAACTGTAGTTAGTGGCAAGGCTCCCACTGACTTAAAAGGCAACAGGATTTGGCATGGGTTAAGCACTACAAATGGCATTCAAACAACAGATGGACACTTGCTGTAGTTAAAAAGCATGAAGCATAGTTCGTGCATTACTTATGTTAACATCTTATCTCTGCTTATATAACCATGGCAAGACCACTGCTTCCGAAAGTAAGGGCACAAGCCACCGAGAGCCTGCGCAATCCACCACCCAGCCGCTCCGGAACTGCGCTGGGAGGCAGTTTGCTAGGATGAAGGCGACAAGTGGTGAAAGGCTGGCTGGATGCCACGGGAGGACACCACAGGCCAACAACGATCCAGCTGCCTGCAGCAGACACTGAGAAGCAGGGACGCATCCCTCCATCCCAGCTGGTTGTTAACCTGGTTAAGCACATATATCAGTCCACTTTGCTCACGAACTTACGCTCAGAACTTCACTCACCCTACAAAAGCAGCCATGCGTGTGTTCGCATCCAGGAAACGCACCTGCTTGGCCTGAGATCTGCTTTTATTTTATGAGGTTTACAAGGCTCTGTCCTATTCCACAAAAATCTACTTTGAGGATCCACGTATGTAGATCCTCATTAAATTAATTTTTATTATTTTTATTATTATGAAATACAAATTTGGTGATCGAGCAGGTTCTTTCCCAGCTAAAATAGGAATTCAGAAATAAGAACAACTTCATTTTCCAGCTCTCATTTAATCTTCTGGCATCTCTCCAAATTATTGCATCTTGCTAGCCTTCCTCCACACACTAGAAAAATTGTTCATGCTTTTGATTTTTCAGTCCCCTCTCCAACAGTTCTTATACGCAGTCATGTCTACCCAAACTGAGCCATTCCAATGTCATCTGTCCCATAGTATATAATGTCATGATCTTTGCAGGAACTCCACTGAACTTGTCCCAAAGGCAGGAAATCCCCCTACCAGGGAGGTAGGGTTTTATAGCACTAAGGGAGGCTTAAAAACATTCAGCTGGGACAAAACAATATAGTGCTAAAGAATCCAGGAGAGATTTGGAAAATACAACTACTTCAAATACAGTTGACTCACCACCATCCAGCGGCAGTATATCCAGGCACTGGACTAGGCAGGCTACAGCCACAGAGGTGTCTGTGCTGGCCCCAGGCAGAGCCAGCTTGGATTCAAAAGCCGTGTAACCCAGCTCATATGGCAAATGTCCAACTGGCTCCAGTGAGTATTAGCCCACTGACCTCTCTCGTCTCCACTACAYTGTAAAAATGCATGAGGAAAGCGTAATTTGCATATGTTTGGTATTATCTATATTTGTTTCGCACAGCTACCCACTGTCACTGTCCTCCCTTCCTCTCTGTTTTGCTACCACAGATAGCTGAGAGTTCCCTGCATAAATGAAGCAGCATTTCCAAAGAGGGGAGCAAGCATTCCAACATCTGCATGAAACAAACATACTTCACTGAAATCAAGAGAACCATTCAGTGAGCATAATAAAAACTTCAAACAGTTCCTTGCTCTAATATTCATAACAGCTATGCTATACACTCTTTTGCAAGTCTGTTCTCATATTCCCAATGCGTGGAAGTCAGTCAGAAGATACTTCAGGCTTCCAAAGAGTAGCCTAAGCTGCTTCCGAGTTACCACTCACTTGGCATCATACTGGAAAAATGAAACAAAGGGGCCCTTCTGCTCCGAGTGCCTCTGATTGAGAAACGACTTTGCTTTACAAGTCCCTGTTTTGCATTCTCTCTGAGCAGTCACAGCTTGGAACCCAAGTGCTCTAAAAACAAGAGCTTTAATAAAGGCTGCTTGGCAAACTGACAGACTCTATGCAAGCAGCCCCGACAGCAAAACATTTCACTGGCAATTTGACAATTACACTTTAGAATCGAGGGTTAATGCAAGTTTTCATTCATGAACAGTTATGCTAGGTATTTTCCTTACAATGGTATGTTCCAAAATGTAAACTGAAGATGCATATTAAAGGTTTATCATACAATAATTTTCCTGTTGTTGCAGATAAACCTCATCTCAGACAAGTTGTCTGATGAGCGCTTTTTTCCCCAGGATGTAATGAAATCAGTGTTTCCCTAAATTTCATGAACCTGATCTAAGCCACCTTTGGCCCCAGAAGCAGTGTCACACCTCAGCTGAATCCACTCACTGGTTAAAAAAAAAAAAAAAAAAAAAAAGGCAGACATTACCGGGGCTTAAAATCTCCTGTAACGCTTGCTGATGGTGAAAGACAGCAGTGAAAGTGCTCTCACACTTCCCACGTAATACTTCAATCCTGCCTCTGTACAGAAAGTCAAACGTAAGGCTGGGTAGATAACATTTCTTGGCTCAGCCATTGACACATGCGCACASTCGATGTTTCTGTTTGTATTCAGGTCAGCTGAAAGGTTCTGCCAAATCCAAAACTAAATATTTAGGTTTGAGCACTTACAAGAAATAACAAACGGACATAAAGAAGAAAAGAAAAAGCAATGGCCATTTCCTTTTATACAATATCCCACTGCACGGAGCATTTATTCATTTCCTTGGCCCAAGGGAAATTAAACCGCCTCACGTCCCAGGAGAATGGCCTGCTGCTGGCATACCAGCTTTTCTAGGGTAGCATAAAACATAGGATGGAGCTTCTAATCTCGCCATTATACACACACTGGAGCAGATGTGTGAATCCAGGTCGTCAGCCTCTCAGGCAGCCATGCTAGCCAGCAGGGCAGATAAGCACTCTTGTTGTCTTGCTTGATAAAAATCTTAGTATTCAGTGTGAGAGCTGCAAAACGGGAGCAATATCTCCTGCTCAGAATATCCTATCCTGGCAGTAGCAGACAGCAGAAATGGATTAAGACCTTTCAGGCAAAAGAAAAATTTCAATTCAGGTCTTCTTTACCTCAGGAGAAGAGATTCATCATGATATAGCTTGTGAAGGAAAAGAACAATCCCACTAATATGGTTAACCTAGAATTTCTGAGTCAAAACTATTAGATCAATTCAATCCAAATTCACAAGTAACACCCACAACCATTCATCAGATACACCATCTCCTGAATTTTGCACAGATCTACTCAAATATAAGCACCATCTCTCTCCCATTCCCCATATCAATTAGAGAAYAGACAGCAGAATATTCCCCTTCCTCAGCTTGCCATTGTATTATTTGAAAATAAGTCTGAAATGAAGGTCCACACCACCACCACTACTTTTCTTACGCTCATTCACAGAAAGCCAGGAGATTTGCAGGAGCAGAGGCATTAGCAAGTGTCTGCGAAGATGAGTTTTTTATTAAGAACAGAAGTTTGATACTGGAGCTTCTGTAGGAGGAGGAAAGAAGCAACTAWGAGACAAAACTGAGCAAATCATTCCCATCAGTTCGTAGTTGGGCCAAATAGAGCACAGAAGAGAGTAAAGGGCAGCTTTTGATGCCTTTACAGAGGTACAGTACTTCTCCTATTCTCACTTCTTACCCTGTTCTCAGCAAATGACTATTTCAGTGCTATAACTTCCACACTTCTACTCAGTCTCTTTCACTCTTCAGCTCAAAAAATCTCGGCCCCAGAGGACTGATTACACTTACAATACAACAAAGTAAGCCATACTTTCCTCTTCAGTCCCTAGTCTACAATTACRCAAGTGTCAGAACATCATTCAATGARAACCAATTTTTRCATAATTAAAACTAAACMCACTTGTGATATTTCTGCCCTTTASTTCTCCCRAGCTACCTCGGGGACTGAAGGATAATTAGTACGATCAATGCCAAAAGCTTCCTTCATCACAGAGAAAACCAAGCAATAACATTCATCTTTATACAAAGGCTGTATACCAGCTCAGTATCACCTGGCCATGCTAGTGTGTGCATTATACCATTCATGGAGAGGAAAAAATACACAGCCTCATCTGCACAGAGTGATTTATCTCCTCTTCAGATACCCATGTTTGACCTCATACGCTCAGGTGGTTGTCTGCAGCTCTGCAGTGTTWAGTCCTCTCTGCTTCAATCCCACCCCCAGCAGGAATGGCAAGGCCACGGTCTTATAGCAAGCTGTCTAAACAACAAAAAGGTTCATGTATTTGAAGTGAGGCCGTGGGTCTCCGGCTTTCCTAACCATCACAGACATGGTGAAAACTAAACAACAACTTGTGGAAAAATGCAGAGATCTGTTCACTATACTGTTCCAGACTTTCATTTCATTTAATGTCTGCTGCCACTTCATAACATACATAAGAAATACTGGAGCAGAGGAGGCTGTGCTGAGGAGACAAATACAAAACAGATGTACAAATGGCTGTAAAATCTAAAACAGAGACAGACAGATAAACTTTATGAGTTGCTAAAAGGCTTATACTGTCAGTGGTCAGGTTTGATATGGCAGTGATCAGGAAAAAAGCGTTCAGCCCTCTGTTCAACAGCAGGCAGACAAGTGGAAAAAATCCCAAAGGATCTGAAAAAAACTAGTATCAGTCCACACTAATGATAACACTGTGCTTGACAGTGAATGGGAGCAATTCTGGAGCACCATCCATCCTTTTAGTCTCTATTCAGGAGATGAAAATAACTTTCAGCAATAATTGCTTGCTTGTGATATAGTATGTACACTGTGCTTGGGAGGGGAAGAGACATGTAGCTGGGAGGAAAAAAAGAGAGATCCAGTGGAAAATCCCAACGTAATTCTGTTGCATTTCAATAAAAAATCTCAAGTCAAAATCTAATTCTTCTAAAATTGAAGCTACATATTTTTCAAATTCAAATGAAAAAATGAATTGGCCATAATTTTAATAGATTTTTTTAAATGCACTACATGATTGTTTTGGTGATATGCGTGAAATTCCCTTCCATGAAATCAGGCCACATAGAACGAATGGCATTGGTGACATATACCCACCTATCATTAAAGGCCCTTGAAATGCTATTTCTATTCCAGAACATCTCTAGATATGCTTCTTTTTAATATGATCTTCAGCGTATCAGTATATTWWWWAAAAAAARGGGGGGGTATTTCTTATTCCAAATCACTCAATTATTGACTTGAGTTCACAGAGTGGTTTGGCCAAAGCACGTCCATATAACAAGAGCCAACGATTCTCAGCAGAGGGACACCTGGCCTCTGGAAACGCGATACAAAGCAGCACGCCTGCTTCCCTGGAAGCGTGAAAGCAACGTGGCACTTCAGGAACCTTTGTCATGCTTCTGACCTTGGCCATTCCATGGAAAGGCAGCGCGTCAGACACAGCATGAAAGGACTTCTTTCGGCTGAATAGTTTAAACAGGTTGTCCCCTTATTTATCCGTGTGCAAGAGCAACACACATGCCCTTGTAGCCGCAAAGACCAACTATTGTAATTCTCCCTGTATCAAGTTTCCCCACAGGGTTTTTATGCCTCTCACAGTGAGGGCAGAATGCAGCAGCGTGCCTGCGAGCAGGACAGAGCCACAGTGATCATGTTACAGCCACTGAGCCCTGGGCTCAGGCAAAAGAAAACCTTCAGAAGAAAGGCATTGTATAGATTTACTCACCACTGGTTGAGTTACATTTCTTAATACCCATGCCCCCTTCTCTCCCCCCCCAAATTTCAAACTAACATGAAGGATCTTAAGCAGCTTTTCCTCTAGGTGAACAGTTTTCCTGTAAAAACCTCTACGGACCTTGGCAGGTCACGGCTGCCCTACGTATTAGTCTTGTATGCTCAGCCAGTCCTCTGGTCCATAAATGCTTTTGCCTTTCAGAGGTTTTAGTTCTCACCACTGCTGCAAGCCAGGAGACCCTCACAGTCATACCAGATTCACCCCCCCCCCCATTAAAACCCTGTTTTGCGTTGCTTAAGCAGTCTCTCTCCTCTCTGGCTTGATGCCTTCAGGACTTGGGTAGGCTAAAACTCTAAGTCATGTTGAAGTAGCTATACATTTCCTATATGAAMAAACAGTATGTAAATAGGTATCAGACCTAATGATGACATGGCATAAGCAGCGTTACTCCTCCTGACTTGATCATGTTTATTTAGTTCAAGTGGGTCCAACATTCATGCAATTAGCCTCCAAGACACGTGACAGTGATGTTACCAGCACACAAAAATGAACAGGTAGGAAATGCCAATGCGGCATCTCTTGCTTCTCTGCAGGTCTCAAGTCAGCATGCTTTACAGGAAAAAACGGAATGCAATTCTGAGGGCTCAACTAGATGGAATAAATTCACGTTGCTCTGCAGTATTTACACGAAAGCACTAATCTGAAGACCATCCAAAGAGCTAAACTTTCTGATCATCTCTGTGGTGCCCGCTAACTCTTTCAACACTAATAAGGAACTTGGCACAACAGCAATAGATTAGTACATTGAAACAACTGCTACTGACCGCCTACATCTAGCTGCACTACCTACAGCTGGGGGATTTGACTTCAGACTACAGTTAATCTGATCCCCTGGACCAGATGTTCACCACACATGTGATTCCAAGCTGCCCAAAGGGCCCACCAATACCTTGGACCTTTATGTCCCCATTCGAAGTTGGAGCACACTTGGAAAGAAGTTTTCAGTACAGTCTTCCTTAAAGGCATCTAGTTTGAACGCATCAAAACCACTCTACAAGCCAAATCAATGAGCAGTATAGTGGAGCGGCCAGGTGATTCAGTTCAAAACTGCACTGCTGCTCCAAACAGAAACAGTCTCAGCCACAATGACCATGTTGCAACACCTTGAGGGGGAGACCAAGTTCACTTTATATTTAGTTTAGATTGTGAACCTACAAATTTTGATAAACAACAGCCAAGGGGTGCTGCTATTGGATGCTACTTTTTGGAACTCCATTATCTGTCTCTCCTTCAGAGAGAGAGAGATGTCTGAAAAAGGAATAATTACATCTTCTCTCTTGGGCCTCAACTCAAGTCTTCTAAGTTTATGTTCAATGTCTAAGTTTATGTTTATGTTTCTATATCACTCTTTGTAAGCTAGAGTAACAAAGAATGCACATGGTACACATTAAAGATAAGCAATTAGCAAGCTCCACGAAATAAAGATATTAGAAATCCTCCCACTCTGAGCATACTACACACTTAGAAGGGGGAAAAAAGCCACTCTGTTCCCATAATGTAACAAAAACATTAGAGATGATAGCAGATACAAAATTAAAAAATATGCATGTGTACACACACACAAAAAGAGAAGCTGTAGTAAAGCAACAACAATGTTAGTGCAATAGCACTAACTTTTGCTGAGCAACACTGTGCCAAGGTCACTCCCTCAAAATCTAGGGCTGAAAAAGCAGCTGAGAAGCAGTGGCTCTGGACTTCTCTGGTGCCACTAGCTGGTGCCTCTGCATAGTGTCCCAGGGAACTCCCTGGCTCAAGGGGAGGAAAGCCTCATGTCCCTGCAGGATATGGGAAGGGTTCTGCAGCGTCCCCAGCTGAGTTTGGTGCCCCAGCAGCACACCTGCTCTGCCTTGCAGCCCCCAAATCTCTTCCATCCTGGTGCAGCTCCTCTGCCAGTTCAGCTGTGCTCCAGTAGGTGCAGTCCCATACCTCCACACATGCACACCTACACAGACACAAGAGCAAGTGACCCTAAACTTTTGCTGCAAATGTGTAGAACAGCGGAGAAGGGTCAGACCACAATCCTCAGAACCAAACACTACTGAATTTCAGACTTCATCAAGAACACTTTGTACGGCTGTTTCCAAATACTGCAATATTTGCTTTAGTCCATGAAAATTTCAAATCTTTCTGTCCAAAAATCTTTCTGTCACAGCAAATACAGTATATTGTGCCAGAATTCAGGTCTGTCATTGGTATAGCTTCATTTATTTTAGAAGTGTCATCCAATTAACACAATTATAATTTTAAAATGACCTTTACATTTTCCTTCAAAATGGTTAAACATTMGCTCCAGGAATTCATCACCACAGGAGATTAGATGCAAACAGCTGAAACATTYAGATTCATGCTTTTTGCCAGTGTACCTGTTAATCCACCATCCATCTGTTAGACAATAATAGCATGAACCGATATAGCCTATAAAAACAAATCTTGATCAGGTTGTACAAACAAACAAAACAAGCAGATTTCTGATAATTAATGTGCACTTAAAAATATAACGTAAATCATGCATTAATGTAGCTTCCCTAGTAAAAGGGAGTTTTTATTTCAAGCCGAATATTTCGAAAGACTTTTGGTTGAGGAAAAAAGTGCATAACGATCTTAAAATTTAACCTGAATTAGCACCTTTGTTTGCTCCATGCAGTACACATTTCTGATCCAACCAACTCGGACTTGCAAATCCCTCAGCGCATACACATTTTTGCATCCATTCAAGATCACTGGCCTTATTAGTGGCAATGTCTCAACAAACAGTTTTGAAAAACAAATTCAAAGATCTTCTTGCAAGAGTCAAATGTTGTCGCACAATAGTTACTATCCTTATTAAACAAGGCTCTTGACAAATGGGTAACTGTGGTAGCTCATCCAGCAATGGATCCCTGCCTCTTTCCTCCCAAGCACCAAATACTGAGGAGAAGCTTTTTTTTTTTCAATTTGTTCTATTAGTGCTGAGTTGTTTACTGACCTCTTTTATAATTTTAAAATACAACATGCTGCTATGGTAAAACTATGTGACAGCACAGACAAAATAACTGCCTTATGAAAGCTTCTCCCCTGTCCCTCATTGCACAAGGAGCACAATTCAAGGGACGATGACCACAGTTCCACACTTGTCTCTTGCTTAAAATGGAAGATAGCTACAAAGGGCTAGAAATGAATTTTAATGAGTCACAGTGCTCCACTTGAAAAGTTGCTGCCTTCAAGTGCATCAACCTGCCATTTACACTTGCAGAAGATACTGAGACACGCAAGGGCCCTGAACACAGAGGAAACAAGGAGCCCTCACTACCCGGTCACATCAGCAGCAGGGGTAGAGCACACGCTTTCAGCTAGTAACAAATAGAGCAGCAGCRGCGCGACCTTTTGATGCGTTTTCTCTTGGCAGCATGGGAAGGCTATGCCATAACGAAGACACAAGTGTCATTCATACCAGATGAGATCTGCCTTATTCTCGTGCGCAGTTGCAAACACTAGGAATCACCAAAATTCCCCTTGGTAGAGCATCTCTCTGCTGYGCAGCTAGGCATGCTCTATGCCACAACAAAATTATCCTGCCAGAGAAAGGTAAGCCACTACACTCAAAGACTTGATTTTTTTTTTTTTTAATCAAAGAAATTTGTGTGATCTGTGCTTTGCATAGAAGAGGAATGACTTAACACACTTGAGAGTAGAAGTCTAACTAGCATTTGCATAAGCTTGTTAAATTACTTTAAACAAAAGTGTAAGATCAACCTAGAGGTTTCACTCAGGAACTGGAACCAGGCTGGGCAAATAGGAAGGCTACATATGCTCATCATCAGCCACCTCATCCAAATGCGGCAAAATCAGAAGTAAGTCACAGGAGTTATCCCAAACTTATGCCATGGTTCAGATCACACTGAGGCTATTTCTTTGCTCAGTTCTGGAGTAAACAAGAATGCAGTGKTTAGTCACTGGAGCCACAACACTGCAAAATCAGGCCAGATATCAAACTACCATGCTAGGGCTAAGTCCCTCACRAAAGGGGTGGGGGTAGGGGGTAAAAGCCAGGGTATGTCCTTTCTCTAGGTTCATAGGAGGAGCACACACTTGTTCTTTCACTGGACACTTTACACCAAGTTTACTCTAGCATTTATTGACTAATATGGCTATACAAGAGTCAAAAATATGCAGAAATCCCAGTATAAGACCTAGTTCCCTGCAGCCTGCATCTGATACTGTGCCTAGAMATTGCTGTTACACCTATCTGATTTCTTAAAAGATGTTGGCATGACCAGCTGTCACAAACCAGCCCTTTCTGATCTCCACAGATGCAGCAATACTGCAAACCTGACCAGAACAAATGCAGCTAATGCCAGGGGGACCAGGGAAGAATTCTTGCACTAATTCTCCAAATAAAGCAAGCTACGAACAAAATCACTTGATTTGTAAATAACAGCACCCACTCCCCACAATACCTGGCCTTAAGCAATGCACCACAGAAAGACAAAGATGTATTGTGGAATTATTCCGTTTATTATGGGAACACCAATTTGAGAAATTAAATTCAGGTTTATTTTATATTAATAGAAGTATTTGGTTTCAGTAGTACTGACACTGTTCAAACCACAAAATAGTAATGGGACACGGCTTTAAAACCTGTTTTCTCTAAGCTTGTTATCTAGAAAAGGAATTATTAGTAAAATGAAAGTTCTCCTTGGAGAATTTCAGCGAGTATCTTGTTTCTTAATTCAGAGGAGGAAGAGAGAGCAGGAAAGCAAGTAGATTAGGACATAACTTTGAACATGTCTTATTTTTATTAGATCATGTTTTTTCAGGAAGACCTTTCAAATTAAGTCAACAGGGATATCCCTACTGCCTTAGAACCACACCATATCTCTAGTAGTATTAAAGAGGTGGGGGGGAACCTCCAAGATAACRTATTAGCATATTCTCCCTCCCCAAAATGTCACAATTTAAAGAAAGAGGGGGGTTCACTCAAGAAATATCACATGCATCGTTCAGATTATTGGGCTAAAAATAGTAAGTTACTGTGCATATGCGATAGGGAAAAGATTCTATGCAAGCAACTGCAAAATACACCTTTCAGGGAAATAGGTTTTAAATGGTGCATGGTGGAACAACTCTAAACTGAAACTAATAGTTAACTAATGTAATAGTTATAGAAACTAATAAATAAAGTCACAATAGTAATTCATACAACCAGGTGAAAACATGATTAAAATAGCATCTGGATTCTAGGTCTCATCCTGGACAGATTAACATCAGACAGTAAGGAGTGTACTAGTTAAGCCATGTGATGAAACCATTGAAAAAACAGTATCCAGTTATACTCAGTGTTATGCATGTGTGAATCTGGAGTAACATTTGACATTACTCTATCCTGTTCCCTGTTAAACCTTGAATACGCGAAATAGATCAAAGACTAGTACGTGAGAACGTTCATGTACCTCTGATAGATTTTTATAGTTAAGAAGTGCTTTATTAGAAGGCTGCTTGCAAAAGGACAGACAAAAACAGTTATCATTTTGCAGTCTTAGAAGATTTAATATCTATGTGCTACCACTTGTTGCATTTATCCRAAAAGATGCCCAGGAAACATATAACAAGAATGCCAGAAGGGAAGTGAGAAARGATGACAATTGTTTCCTTGGTACTGTCAGAATGGGAACAAAAAGAGAAATGTGATCTGTCTTTTGGGGCCCTGAAGGACTATTATAAAGTATCTGTTACCAAAAATAAATAAAAAAAAAATAACCCCTCCACAACCTGTCCTTTTATTTTGTAAGAATTGTTCTGTTCTCTAAGGCTGTAATGGGCCTACTTGTCTCTGCTAGYGTCTTGTTCCAGGGTCTTTTGGGAAATCCCTAGTCAAGTTCTCTCTCATCTCTCAAGCTGTTCACTGAAAAGGCAAAAATTGTTGTAATGTGAATGCACTTTACATCTTCAAAACTGTTTCATACTTATTTATTATAAAGCCAAGAATGTTGAGCRTTCTCATTCATTAATTCCTCCTGCTGGCAGATTTCCTGTTAATCCCCRATGTTTTCCTCAAAAGAAAACGTTATCGGTTCTTTAACTCAAAACAGGACTTTTATTAAAGTGAAATTGGCTCATCAGCAGCACAAGTGAAAACCAGGGGCAGCTAGCCAGCTGAGGGCAACAGGCAGAGACTARGCTGAAGAGAAACTAGACCTTAGAMTTTTCATCTCTTTGGTCTAGATGAAGAGGAGGTCTGATCTTACACAAGCTCTCCATTGGTCTGCTGACCTGCAYAGAGTTACTCATTAACAGTTATAACCTAAGCAAGATTCAGATCTCCTTGCTATCCCTCAGAACGCAAGATGAACATCAGAAAGCAGGATGAACCCTTTTGAGTAAGCCATGTCATTAGGAAAGAGTCCAGGCTGCAGCCAGTTTTGAAAATTTCCCCTTGCAACCATTTTCGTTAGTACACTGCAGCACGTAGGAGCTCGAATCATAGGCTAGGAGCCCACCATATTTGATGCTGTGTAAACATGAAACAAAAAAAGCAAGCTCTGCTGCAAAAAACTCAGCCATCTGTTGCAACTAGAAGAACTTTCCACTCCCTGTTTTTAAGAAGTATAGGTGGACCTTGGCRCTATGTCCCAGCAAGAGAGGAATCGGTGCTTTCCTCCCTCCTAACAAAGCAGTGCTAGCCTGTTTCTGTTCAACCCAGACTGTTTAGTTAAGTAGCATTCCTAAGGTTTAGGTTTTAAAATTAAAAACTGATATGGGACTGGATCACATGACTCAGAGGGTTCTTTCATGCAACAGCACAGTGATAAACTAAAAAGCTCACAGYCACTAGTATCACCAAGGAGCTACAGCCAGGAAAGAGGCCTGGTGGTAACATTCCCCTGCCTGGTATGTATGCAAGTCCACGTATGACAAGTCATAAAGCAGAGAGTGACTTTTGAGTGAGAATGGCTAAGTAACAAACTTGTTTTTGTACATTTATTAGCCATCAAGGTGAGGTACTTCAACACATCCATCGTATCTGCAGGTGTAAACTAGATGAATGTTATCTTCACTTCAAAAAAATGCAGCTCTGTCACGAGAGTAAACAGATCAGTATTTCAAACCTCTGAGGCAGCAACACACAAAAGCTATACACTTGATTTTCTGCCTTGGCAGATGAACCTGTAAGCAAGACTTTACATGGGACAATGTGGACATGACATAATACCTAGCCCAWGCCTTTTTCAACACTCTCTGTGGATTTTTGTTCCCTTCATATTTCACACCAATAACATCCTCTCTGTTCATTTTAGGTGCATGTACCACAGAATGCAAAAATAACTGTCTGCTCCAGTCTAGTCCACATAGATCATTAGTTTATCCAAGGCTTTTGACTGTTTCATTTGCATTCCCTCCTCTAATTCATCTCACCTCTCCCAGAAACCCATCCATCAGAACAGCTCTGAACAAACAGGGTCTACAAGCAAACAAACATTTCCTTTTTCCCCCTGTACAGTGGAAAGTATTCCTCCAAAACACATTGTCCTCCAGGCCTGGATGGCTAACAGTTATTCCTTGGTTCAAGGATCAGCCATTCTGGGTGGGGAAGTCCGCTTTGGAGGCTACACGCATACATTTTTAGCATGTGAACACTCATCAGTGCTAAGGATCATCACGAACACTGGTCAGCAGTATATCTGCTGGAGGAGCCACTTTTTGGTAGTCTTGTGCTAGCTTTGAATAAGTTTCCTAATATACCTGATTACAAGGCTTGTGGACAACTATGAAGTCTTTTCAAATAGACTGTTAAAAATAATCCTGAATCATTGTCATTCATCAAGCCTACATAGACATTGCTAGCCTCGTTAGATAAAAGGCTGACTCAGAACATGAAGTCAATATGAGCCTAAGATGACGCTTAGCTTTGGTGTGAGATTGAAAATTGGCCTCTAAGTATCTTGAATGTTTTTCATTTCTTTCAAGGTTTGCGTAACACTGATCAACCTTGAAAATTCTTGCCCTACTCAAGGTCCTCAATGACATCACTTCAGTATTAACTAGTAGGCCAAATACCAGAAARTATTTTTTTACTGAAGCCATTAACAAGAACGTCTTACATTGTCTGAGGTCCTCTGACTGCCTTCCTATTCCTTGGCAGCAGCCAAAAAAATCCCAGTGCCTTGTCTGACATTTAGCAGCTTTAAGTAGTAGAAAAGAGCATCTTGTCTGAGAAACTCCTGCTTTGCCAGCAATGAATTTCTGCTTTCAAGTGTTGGAGAGAGTTCAAGACTCAAAGAGTTCTGCAAAATTAAGTGCAGAATAAGCCTTTCAGCTTTACTGTTCCAGAAACCTATAGAAAATAAGACTGTTTCATACAAGTCAAAGCCTAAAGGTCCATGCTATTTAGCTTTTGTCTGCATCATTTGACAACACATTAAGAACTGAGAAGCAGTACCATCATCTTCCAGTTTGCTCCCATTATATGCAAGGAAATGCACTCACAGATAGTAACAAGAATTACTACTATAAACTGGGAGCTAATCTGCCAGTGAGAAGGAGCAGGATTAATCTGACTAAATGCAGAAATTCACATCAATGCAAGCCACCTCAGGCTTCTGTGTTTCTCAGAGATTTAGGGTGTGATTTTTCTCATCCTAAATTAGATGCCTAAAATAGGCAGATGAATCTTATCTTAATTCTACCTATTTCTCTCTGTTGACTACACAGGCAGCCCAAGGTGACTAGGCTCAGACACAGATATACCAAACTAAGTGAGATTAATCTTACTCAAGATGCTTACAAACCACCAATAAGCTCTCTCTCTGTAGGAGAACCCAAGACATGTCAGGAGAAGTGTTTATGGTAGGAAACATCGATCCTGTAAAATTGGTGAAAAATCACTTGAAATACTGAATTATCAAAGTTTTATACTTCTTAAGCAAGGACAATTAAAAAATGGAGAAAGTACAGAGAATGCCTATCAAAATAACAAAGAGAACAGAAAGCTTACATGAAGAAAGACATTTCAAAGGATTGAATTGGCTAACTGTCGCAAAATAAAACCYGAGTAAAACACATGAGAATAAACTGGTCTTGACTATAACATAATCAAAAATTAGAAGTTTACTATTTATTACAAGAGTCAAGCTATGGAACAGCCAGACTACAACAAGGCAAAGAGCCCAGCTAAGTGGAAAATGGACTGTGACAGCCTTATGAAAGGAATTTATAGCAAAACAGCTATAATGGCAGAGAGAAGACACAATAGTTCAGAGGTCTCTTCCATTCCTATCCTCCCAACTAAAGTTTCTACTAAATAGCAGAGGTCACACTAATCAAGGAGTGAACAGCATTAGTGCATTCATGTAGTTCAAGGTAAGCCTTTAAATCTCTCTTCTTTCCCCATCTCATGTGCCGCTGCCTCCCCCAACTCTAAACCACAAGTGCAAGATAACAACAGGGCTACTTAGTCTCTCTTTTAGCAAAGCACATCCTCCCTGATACCAAAGAGAGTAAAAGACAGCTTACTCTTCCTTCATTGCCACAGAGAGAATACTAAGCACTCAGTTATGCAACTGAACACATTTTGAATTCACCCCAGCAGCACCCTTATTTATAGAGTATATGATACTGCATTTCAAAGCTAAAAGATAACAGAAATCACTCGGGTAAAATGCTTTCTTTAGGAAAACAAACAAAAAAAGATTATTTTGCAGCACTATAGTGACTAATAGTGACAGGATAGAAACTAGAAACCACATCCTATTGCTATTTATCAGCCAGGTTTACTTCACCAGAAGAGTTGGCTTTTCTTGCTCTAGCACAGTTCCACAGCAAAATGAGCTCTGGTACTGGCTGCTAGGGACCAGCTCTCTGTCTGTAATGAGAAGGCAGCATTCACCTTCCAGGAAGTTTCTTCTCCTTTTTGGGAAGACAATCAAGTATCAGAATTAAGAAAGCAAAGGAGTGGCATCTGTGGAGGGCATCTGATGCTGAGAATAAAAGATTCCCGAAGAAATTTTCTAGGTAAGGCTATAGCACTTGAGGAGAGCATTAGTCAAGTAAAATGAAAAGCAACAGGAAACAGCTACGATGTCTACAGTGAGGTATGAACTAGCKTAAGAGTAGAAATACTTACAGAAATTTTTTTRAAAAAGAATGGCGGGACGTTTATATGGCAACATTTTTCTCATAAAAACTCAGACCAACACCTCTCTCTGAAGAGCAGACAGTACCCTGAAGCACATCTGATTTGCAAATCAAATGCTTCTTGCTGAGAAGAGGGGTGTCATGCCACTGCCAGTCCTTGTGACACCCTGTGTTGCACTGCTCTTCCCTCCTGAACACAGCATTAAGGCAGGGGGATATTACAGACCTACGGCTGCGTGAAATCTGCCTATGAGGGAGATGAATGTGCAAGGGGTACTGGTAACCGTGAGTGGAATATATCGTAGGTGGCCAAGTGCCTCCTGCTGTTTTGCAGGGAAGAAAGAACTGTGTGATGGGTGCAGGGAAATATGATGTAGGGCTGGTGGGGAGTGGGGGCCTTGCGTAGTCTCTGGTGTTAAACATAGGGGATGTTCTAAGGGAATGTTTTAATTATGTGGTGTATCAAAAGGTCTTTGAAAGTCCTATTTGGCTATGATTTAATAATAAATTTCTTTAGATAATTTAGTGGGGGGAAAAAGTTGTCATTCTGTGGACTAGAATGTGACTCAGGAGAGCACTCAAACTACCTCACTTGCAGCAGCTAACTTCTTTTTTGGTGAACCCAGATTGTTTTAAATGACCAAAAAAATCACTTCTTTTTTTTCCTCCCAGTAAAAACTTCAGATTGAGAAAAGCAACCATTTAGGCCTTGTTGCAGCTGGAGCCTCATCTCAGAGCTCTCAGGAGAAAATAATACAGATAATTTGCTTGAGTTATTATTGCAAAGGGAACACTATTTGCATAACTAACCTTCTTTCACCTGATTAAGCACTGAAAGACTCAGGGGGGGCACCTCACTGAAGCCAAGTAACTTACTGAAAGAGTTAAAAATAGTAGAGGGAGACAATTAATTGACCTTACATGATGTCCTAACTGCTTGAGCCTAGTCCAAAACTCACCAAAGACTGTAGTGACATCAAGAGAAACCCCCTGTGAAGAAAGAACGTAATGTTGAAAAGGGGAGAAAACAAGTAAAGCACCCTCCAAAATTCTACTGACCATTTTGTGAAAGTCTATGATGACTATGTAGTTTTTCTGAAGAAATTATTTTTCCAGAAAAATTCTGATTCACATTTTCTCAAATGTTAAAAAGAATCATTGCTGCTCTTAACCAATTTTTTCCCCGCTAATTGCAATACAGCTGCTATTAGCAAATTCCCCAGGCCTCTCCAGCTTCCATAACAATTTGAAACCTTGCTAATGTGTCTTCATTTTGTTTCTTCTATAGACAGAAGTAAAAGCATTTCCTTTCAAACAGCATGACACAGGCTACAGACAGTCTGACGCCAAAGCTCTCGGCAGATCAATATATTTAATGCATTTGAAGTCAGTAAAATCTCCCAGGCTGGTCTAGCGCATTGTCTGAGGAAAATGAGAGCCAAAAGGTTGGAGAGCTTTGTTTAAGGATTTAATATACAATTTTCTTACTTGAGGATCTCTACATTTTAACAGACTCCCTATGTTTTAACAGAGTCCCATTTAAGTTACCTTGTGCTGCAATTTAGAGTTTTTTTCTCAAAACATTTTGGGGGAATATGGACAAAACATTTATGAAGCAAGTGCAGTCAAGCGTAGCTCAAACCAGAGTTAGAGGGAGGTATGTTTACATGTGTAAGGGCAAAAGCAGGGAATAAACATCCAAGACTGTAAGGACAGAATTATTCTCAATTCTTTTACAAATTCTCTTTCTCTTCATCTCCCAGATTTATTTTGTTCACCTGAATATTGTTCCAACCACTCTGGCCTTTCCCATGAGCTTCCTCATTTACTTAAGATACTTCTCCGCTTCACTAACCTTCAGCCTTTATCACTCCAAAGCCTCTTCCTTCCCCATGGATGATACTTTACTGGCTCTTTAAATACAAAAACCAGAGGCAATCAGCAGAGTGAAGAAGCCAGTCATTCTCATATCAGATCCATCAGAATTGTTCTCCTTCTGTCCRTCCTCAAAAATTCCCCAGTGATTTCCATTCACTCCACCTTCTTCCCTCTCCCATTATCCAAAACTATACATTTAGAAAAACAAGGAATAAGCTTCAGCAAAATAGCTGCAATATTTTTGTATGTTACATTGCACAATCAAAAAAACATAACTATGTCTTAGGCTAGCCTATAAAAATCTATTATAACACAGTGCAATTGCTACTTAATTGATCTTTAAAAGTTGCTAAATAGCGGTACCCCAAGTTCACTACTTTGCTTACAAAACAGGAGCATTTCTATTGCTTACAACTGGGAAAACAAGTTAATGAACTTCAACTTTATGTACAAGTCCAGTTGTCTGGACTGCCAGYAACAGTGATTAAAATCACATCTTCCACCTAAACATAATTTTAACTATGACACCCAAATACACACTGCTTTAAATGCAAATACTAATTATTTCATGCTAATAGTTTTAGTGAGAATGAATGCATTGTTTAATCCAAGTAGCCACAGCGGGAAGGAAGCAAGAAGAGACAGCTATTGGTGGTTTACAGGAATTGTATGCTTTAGATGGTTAGAAAAGAAATGTTTTTGGTTACATCAGAAGATCTGAATATGAACTTACAAACTACTTCCACTGCTTTCCTGAATACCAAAAGCCCTGGTTATCCCCATCATATTCACAAAATATTTACACTTCCCCCCCTTCTACAAGCTGTGTAATAAACTTTATAGAGTTTTCACTAAAAAAAATCTGGAAAATGAGAAGCAGAGTATATCACAAAATCACTGAATTTAACATCAGGATAAATACTAAGTGCTGATATATTGTATCACTAGTTCCCCTCTCTGAGTGGATCCCATTCAGTTGCAAACGTCCAGCCTACGGCATTCTTGTGCCTGAGGAAAGCAGGGTCCCGGCCACAAATTCCCGGAATGCCTGATTCCCGCACCTTCTGCAACCGGGCAATGCTGCTTTATCCTTCTGTACCCAAAACATCGGGGGAGCAGGGGAATTATACTGTCTGGGTTCACCACAGCAGAACAGGAGAGGATTGAAGGAATGGCTTCAGCGTCTCTTCCCTGAGCAATACTTTCATGTGTTTGCAATGGCAGAAACAAGCAGCGGGCCCTGCACCCAAGAAGCAGGCCTGCCCGCCGCCCCCTCAGCCCCGGGGCGGCAGCCCAGCTCTCCCTATGTCTCTATTTACCAAGTCAAACTGCAGCCTCGGTCCTGTGGCCACAAGCTTTGTGTGGTGCCTATCCAAGTTTCTGAAGCACTCAGTGACCAAAGAAGTGATAAATTCCCCGTGTCCTATCTCAGAAAAATCTACCCTCCTGCAGGTCCCAAGGCGTCTAGTGGTTTGAGATTCTCATGACAGAAAAGCTAAGGCTGAAAGCAAGCAAGCATTAAAAAGGCTTTCAAAACCTCTCTGCATAAACTTCTTTTCAAAGCACTTTGTCCTTTCTAGTTGTGTGCCCCCATTATTCAACAATGCATAACAGAATATACGCAGTTTAGAAAACAAGGACCATTTCCCTGGAGGCTATTCTTCCTTGTGATCTACAGAAAGTGACTGTAGCTCATGCTTTCAGAAGAAATAGCTTTAAGGTCACATAAAAGCCATAAGCTAAAAGGCAAAAAGATGTGCTAGGAGATATAAAAAAGGACCTTTTTGGTCTCAACAGGGTTCCTGTTTGTGCACCAGAGTTTCTGCTACGAACTTGCATTCTCAAGGATCTCTGCTGTATTTGTTGTATGCTACATTACAGATCCCAAATGTGCAAGTGGTTTCCCAGTCCATAAAAATGTCTCTTTTACCTTTTAAATTTAAGTATGGCATACTTAACACTGTAGCATCTAGACAGTCCAACCACTACTGAGTCAGGCATACAACAGATAAAATACTCTGCCTGACAACTTTTATTATTTTAGGTGTCTGTACCCCACTGTATCTGATCTGCTTGTGGACCAAGGACCATATTCTTCTCTGTTGTACACAGCAATGGCTCACCAAGTTGRCTTCAAATAAGCTGCGCCATTTCATTCCAGCAAAGAATTTGCCCCAAGGGTCTTGCTAACACTTTTGATCATAAACACTAAAAGGGCAGTAATCCTCAAGCTCAAATGAATTAACACACTAGGTTTCTACAGCTCAGAGAAAGCTGTTCAGTCTACTGTGAAAAGAAGGCATTTGTCTGCTCAATGAAAAAAACCCAGCGTGGCATCAAAAAAAAGCATGTATATGACAGTTCCAAAATACAAATTATTTGCTCCAAACACATATAAGGCTAAATATCATGACTAGCGGGACCCAGCAGTGCTCTTCTGGAAGCTTCTCTGTATGCAAACAAAAGCTGCTCTCTCTAAACTCTGACTCACCCAGGGAAGCCCACTGACCTCTGTGGGAGCACTCTCCTCGCTTGCCTCTCTCTTGGCTTCCCAGGACAAGCCCAGAAATACAGCCAACACTAAGCAACCCTTGCTAAGAGGCAGCTGAAGCTGCATTTGTTATTTTGTACTCTCAGTGCAGCAAAACAAGTTACACAGAGCCGTTCAATACCACAGGAGGTGAATAAGAGGGGGCAAAGCACTGCAGCTGAGGCCTGGCTTTGTTTCACGTGTTTCATCATTGCTCTGCAGAAGCGGTAATGACTGACCATTACTCAGGTCAGTCAGACCTGTAGAGAGCTGTCAGGTAATTCTGAAGAACCTCTGCCTAACTGATCTAAATGGGCACTGCAATGGCAGGGAAAATGCCAGGCTGCGAATTAAAGGCCTGCTGATTGAACGGAGTAACAGCAACTTCTCATACAGACTGCTGGATTTTGAACTAGCTATGATCACTCAAGAAARGAAAGGAAAAAAAAAGCACAGTTTGACTGTGAACAACTCCCTCTCTAAAACAAACACACATTTACTCAAAATGCAGCAATATCTGCCCCAAACAACAATATGAAGAAAGGCAGTACTGAAGTTACAACATTTTATAACTTCCTAGAACACTATGTTCTTGCTGGTTACCTATCTCAAAACATTACGGCAGAAAAAAAGGGGGGAAAAAAAAAAGTAAGAGTAGCTCGAAAATATCAAAGCAATGAAAAACTGGCCAAAATGGCAGAGACAAAATAGATGTCCTTTTCTACACAACTGTATCTCAAGAAAACTCTTCTATTCTGCTACAGTTCTATAAAGAACTTTCTCTCAGGCGTTTCTACTGTAATTGTTGCAGAGCATTAAAATAAAATGACCCCAATATTTTCAGGGAGACAATGAATAAGGAGGAACACAGTAACATTATACAACAGAGAATGCAAATTCCAATACCTTCAACAAAGCATAATTAAACTGTATTAAGCCCTGCTACAAACTGCCACTGAGTGTATCTATGGAGCCATATACAAGTAAAAATATTGAAGACATGGCAACTTATTTTTTCTACTTAGGTTAACAATCATAGGTGAAGTTAACACAGGAGTGAATTCCAAGTCCCAGCTAGAATTATTCTTGAGCTATTTCATCCTGTATTAGTCTGGAAAAGAAGTGCAACATCAGTGTGAAATGCTCTGAAGTGCCATAAGTTGCTTGGAGAAGAAAACTTACTTCCTTAATTGGTCTCTTAGTCAACAGGAAATTTGGACCACATGCAAACTGAAATGTCTGAATACCAAAACTGACAGCAGAAAAACTTGTTCAGTGGCTGCTGAAGCTCATTTCTCACACTTTCTTACTCTGTGAAGTCCCACAAACATCACCTCAGCAACAGGAAGCTCATCTCCCATTTACAAATGACTGGGATCCTGAAACAACCAACACCTGTGCCCCAGAGGCTCAGGTCTGCTCAGCATAGGCACAAAAGGATTTGTACTCCTCCAAAAATACACTTGTTTTCTAAAGCACAGCCAGAAGAGGTGGCACTCTGTATTACGTAAGTGTGCAGCTAGACATTCACTTGAGGTGTGAGGGATCTCATTTCTAAGCTCTCCTCTGCTTAAGATGGCTTGGACACCCACTTACCAGCAGAACTGCAAGCTAGTCTGGAAAACAGTGAGGAAGAGCCCATTAGTCCCACTGCAGCCAAGCCAGAGAGCAGCAAGAATTCAGGGAACGAGCAAGCGGCCTCACAGAAGGACAGCACAGCCTAAGGGCTGGGTAACTCAGCCAGGGAGGGAAGAGCCCTGGGTTTCAGGGGTTTTGCTCCTAGATCTATCTGGGATCTGCTGAATAATGGTACTTGCAAAAGGGGTGGCTCCCAAGCTCAGCATCAGACTCCTTGTGAAGTCTCATCCTGGCTTCTTGAACCTTGCATCCTCACCTGCCCGCCCTGAATTGGAAAAGTGACTATAATCCAAAGATCAGGGCACTCTTCTTATAGGAGGCATGGGTTTGACTCTCCCCAGCTCATGGCTGGCACAGGCCATGCATGTTCCCCTTCCAAGCAAAACAGGCAGGCAACAATGACAACAGAAAAGCCTGAGGAGACCTTTTAAAAACACCGCTGTGAGGACCTACCTCCAGAGAAGAGTCTGGACTTGCTGCTGCCTGTAGCATTGGGCTGTGCTCAGCCTTTGCTATGGGCTATTTCAAAGCAGTTTCTGCTGCGTTTGCAGGTTTCCACCCAATGCTGGCACACACTACAGAGGGAGATTGTGTGTCCCAGCCCTACATCTCTATCGAGCCAGCCTTCTCGGGACTGGCTGCAAAAGACACCTGTTTCAGCCCTAAATATGCACACAGTGAGGCAGAGAGGCTACATCCTTCACTTTGTTCTCACACACAAAGCATTCCTGGTCCAATACTGTAAACATTTCACAATTCTCCCACCAACTGCAATGAGAAGTGTATTGCATCTGCTGTATTTTGATTTAACTCTCCTCTGTACCTTGCAGCTGAGGACAGAAATGTTCTCCTGGTGATAAATGTCCTTAGCATAAGATTACAGACACCAACAACCATGAAGGAAAGAACAAGCACTAAAAAAAAAGTGCATTACTTAGACAAAATAATGGAAAGCATAAATCACTGAAGTGATAGGATTAAATGTGAAACCTTTAATTATGCATTTAATCATTTACCAACTTTTTATTTTCCCCGTAGTAATGTTCATGAAGCTTCAGTAAGTTACGAGTTTGAGGGCAACTATATTTTATATGCAAATAGCAAAAGCAATGCACACAGAAATGGTTTTAAGAATAAAACTAACATTAAATTTAGTCTTCAATTATGCTGACACCTTTACTGAACATCTTTATTGTTCTCAATCATACTGGCCCTCACTTAATGGTGTATCTCTGTCAATGCATGTCAAGCCCATCTCCATTGCGCAGATACGTAAAATGAAGCAGAACTAAGGGGGAAATAAGTGGTGATTTGAAAAGTAAACTGCTGTATTAAAACCAGAGAGAGTAACTACATTGCTGAAGATGATGCTGTGCTATTTATGAAATATGGACAAACCTGTGGCCACAAACTATAGTTTCTCCACTGCCTTTTCTACAAGGAGGCAAGGAACAGCTCCTCAAGTAGAAAATGACTCCCAGCCCCTGAACACCTTTTCCTGGGCAACCGAGCATCAAACCAGAGAAAGCAGAGCTGTTCTTGCAGCAGAGCTGTTCCTGCTGTTGCCTTTAGGTTCAGAGTAGGAAAGGGAATAACCTTATTTCTATAAAGATCATATGCACCAGCATAATATTTCAGCACTCTCAGAGCAGTTACTTATGGAAAGCAAAACAAAATCAAAAAAAAGCAAAATTGCCCTTCTTCTAACTGGAGACTAAGGCAAAGTGCAGACAGTCTTCATGCTTACACAGATCTCCTCAAAGAACATGCAGCATGACAAAGCAGACTTTCTAGAAGTCAAAAACATTGCCTTTATGCTAAGAAAAACAGCCTAATATTAATACTAAACATATCACCTGGTAACCACTGTAAAGGCAGTATGAGAATGCTAGATATTGTGTTGCATATCAGAGAGTCATTGGCAACAAAATCTCTGCCCTCTGGAGCACTTGGTGTTTTGTTCTATCCTGTTGCAGCCTCTGGCAGTTTGCCTCACGATTCCTAGCTGGGGTGGGCTGTCCCACAGCTAAAGCCATGATTCCATAGCGCTACCTTTCTTTAAAAAAACAAAAGCATTCACTGGGCTTGAGCTACAGGAAAGGTGGGTTCATTTTACTAATGTAGTTTATACTCTGTTCCCCTGGCACAGAACATCGATCGAGACAGGGGCCTTGCTGGTATTTAGGGTGCAAAGATCCGTAAAACTAAATAGAGTGAAAGTTCGTGCCCAGAGTAACTTTCATCCATCTAGCAGAAGACTACACACATTTTTATTAATGTCACAAACAACTAGATGGAGTACTCCAAGATAACTTTCGGATTGTGTTTGGATTTTCGGCTGTATTCATTACCTCTTTGGATTTGAGACATCCTATTGAAGAATCAAATATTATTTGTACATACAAACAAATCAAACATTATCTGTACATCTACATGGACTCTTGAATCTGTTGAAGTTGAAAACAGCTTTCCAAGGTGGACCGTTTATAACTGTCAGGACTTCCAGCTCAAGACTTCTAGCTCACAATTATGAACTGGAAGAAATGCTCCAGACTTTGCTGAGGTTTCTACCTCTACAACTTTTTGGAACAGGCAAACCCAGAAAGAAAATGAATCATACAATTAGATTTTGGCTATTGCAACTATCAAGTCAACTACATATTTGCTTCTCAGCTGCTTAGTTTTTCCATTGCATTTAGTAAGCAAAAAAAAATTGCCTAGGGAAAGCAGGAAACACAGGCCCAGAAGATGTATAGGAGTCTACATACACCGAGCACTGAGAAAATGAACATTCCTCCTTTTATTTCTTTCTGAATTTCTTTTTGATTGTGTTTGGACTGATTTGATACTGATGTACGATCAACTCTATTTGAAAAAGGACCTTGAGAGCCAGTGTTTTCCTCAGTAGTACCTATAGCAATGAGTTCCACTAGTTAATTATGCACATTTTTAATTAGTTTTTTCATCTTTCATCTTTAAATGCATGGATTTTAAAAGTTTCTAACCCACTACTCAGGTAAAAAGAAAAAAAAAAAAAAAAAAAAAAAAAAAAAAAAAAACAGCAATGACCACAACCATGATCAGTGCCCAGGATCTTCTCTGAAATATCCGTTCATTCCTGTCATCCATTCTCTTTTCTGTGTCTTCTCTAATCTATTTTTTATATTTCCTTTTCAACCTGGAATGTCTTCTAAGAGGTTATTCATTGTTTGGGAGGAGGGGGGTTGAAACTTACAGACTCCTCCTCTTTTGGGATCAGCGGCTCAGACCTCAAAACATTTCAGAATGTATCAACTGAAACTCTGAACAGTGTTCTGTTTTCCTCCCTGGACCACCAAACGAGTTATGGGAGACCAGATTAAAGTCAAACATGCTAATCATCCATGGCAGTCTTCTGCTCCATTTCCTTTAGAAAATGGGTGCATCTAGTATAGAAGTGGAAGAAGAGATGTTGGAACGCACACATGAATCACATCCTCTACAACCACAGTGCTATCACGGGTCAAATCAAAAAAAGCAAACATGCAAATCCCCAAATATATAGGAGTTAAAAACACTATTAACAGCAGAAGTGGCAAACATTTAGCTTTGCGGGTTTTACAGTTCCCCTGAAATCATTTTTTCCAAAATGTCAAGTGAATAGTGAAGAGACTAGAATAATTCAGAAAAAAGTAACCAACCAAGAATGGGTAATTATTTTAATTGCCTCACAAAGACAGAAATACAAAGGACTTTCACTAAAGATAATTTTGGAGGTAAAACTGTAACCTTCTCTTCAGAGGTTTTTCTATTAAAGTTCAAGGGTATCAAAATCTATCGTCTCACTTTAGATCAGTTATAAAGCCACTATAAATAAAGCCTTGTATATGGCACCTTGTCATTGATTCCCACTTCAGTATAATCAGCACTGCAGACACAGGAATTTCTTAAAATAAACAGCAACGTTCTCTATTTGCTGCACTTGAAAAGGAGTTTTGTATTTTTGTTTTAAGATATTCATTGTAATTGCTCATTGAGCAAATTATTTTATTACTGTTTAGACAAACAAAACTACTATATCAAAATACAGTGTAACTATGTCAACAGTAATTCATAGTCTACCACTTTCTTTACCACAAGGCAAATTAAATCACTCTGTTGAATTGAATATATTTCTTAATACTTAAAATAGAATTTCCAAGCAGCAGTGCTAGCATTTATTATTCTTAGAACCTGTCAGTATCACATATGCAAATACATCAAAGATCTTTTTTTGGATAGGAATAGACCATACAACTGAAAAACACAGTGCCAAGTCTACTGATGCTATTAAAAAACTCATGCTGACTGTTCAGAAGTTCTGGCTAAAAACAAAAGTTTCTAGAAAAGTCAAAATATTTGACCAATTTCCAAACTTTTTTTATTATTTGCTATAATAAATTTACGCATACGCAATATAAAAGTTCTGTTAAAAAAAGAAAACTTTAGAGAGACAAAATATTTCAGTTTCACTCAGACAAATTGCTATATCTGACTGAAAAAGATTTGGGGAAGCGAAGACAGGAAGAGTGGAAAGTAAGAAAGACACTCTGAAAAATCAGAAAACATTTGTACGCAGATTTTGGGAGCTCATGCTGGACAGTATCTCCTGCAAACTAAGGCAGCAATGGGGCCTGGAAGGGAGGCTGTTCTGGGGTGGGCTTCTCCAGGGCACACAAGCAGCCCAGCCCACCGTGCCGCGAGCCACGCAGGTGCAGCAGAAGGGTAGCAGGATGGGCAGGGAGCTCCCGTCTGGGCTCCAGCACCAAGAAAGAGGGCAGAGGAGGAGGATGTCAGGGCAGGCTATTGGGGAGAAACTCAGAACTTTGCTTTCCTGGCCTGCTTGGATGATATTAGGGAAGCCAAACCTCAGCTGGGCTTGAAACTGGGGAGGGACATAAGGGGCAACACAAACTGCTCCTAGAGGTAGACTGGCACCAAATAGAAGACTGAAGAACACACTGTCCAGAGAGGCTGTTGAATGTCCATCCTTGGAGATACTCTGAACTAACTGAACAAGGTCTTGAGCAACGTCATCTAAGCTGGCCCTGTGTGGACCAGGAGGTTGCATTTGATAACCTCCAGAGGTCTGCTCCTACTTACATGATTCTGTGATTCTATGAAATATTTGTCTGCAGTTTTTTCCCTTCTGAATAAAAGAAGGATAGAGGTAAAAAGAAGGTGTGAAATACAGGAAAAAAAGTAATAATTTTTCCCACATTTAATATTTTTATATTAAACATATATTTATATATATTTAATATTTTTCTGATTTTTTTTAATCAGAAAATAGCCAACTGTGAGTAGGCTAAACTGTTAGATCAACATCAACTGCATTCTTATTTTTTATTTTATCTTTTGCTCTCTGTTATCTATATGATTTTGGGAACCTACATGATTACCTATATGATTTTTTTCCTGAATTAATGCAGACTGGTGAAACATGATGAACTGGAGGCCTAGTTCTTACTAGATTCTTGACTGATCTGAAGCTCCAGTCAAAGATGCTCAACAAAGGAGTAGTAGCAGAAGAGCGACGGATGGCCCCTGCTCCAAGGCTAGAGGTGCTGGGGCAGATTAGCATTGTTTGGAAGGCAGCTTTAACTGTGCCACATACCAACAGTCTACAAATGACATTATAGTAGCTGGAAATTGGTGGTACCTGGCGATCCCCAGCCCCTGGGCAGAAAGTTCCCTCCCTCTGTGGCACGGAGCAGCATCAGAGCAGGGGCACTACCATTTTTCCAGGTGCACACTCCACCTGTTCCTCCTTCTTTACGTCCACATGTATACCCAAGAAAAAGAATTTATCATCGTGTACTCTGCATGCCTGAGTAAGCAAGTTAATTATTCAGACAAAATACCACTGATTTAAAAGTGTCTGAACGTATGAAAATCAGGCTTGCTGACCTCATTGAGAAAGGCAGCTGAACTTCTTAGGCAATTGCCAACTGAGTTTCATATATTGCTATTCCCTTATTTATTTCAGGACCATTTAATACAATAAAGCACAACTTCCAGTATTTGCATACATGCAGCTTCCTTTGAAATTAGAAGAGTTTGCTTAAGATGCACATCTCAATGAGGCTTCCTTKGATTTCAAGAACAATATATATGCATCCATGGACAATACAGGCATCAGAGAAGTTCATAAAAGCAATACAAAAATAAAATGGCATGTGCAATTATACCTCCACTATATACATCTCTGAATGCTACTCACACCCTAAGAGTGGTATCCTCAAATGTGAAGTAAATCACAAACTTCCTTGTTATCTTCTATTTACACTGCAACTGCAAGTTTTTCTAATACCCTATCACAGTCATTTTAAAACAAACCATGCCTTGTTTTCTTCAGTCTTTCCAAGTTTAAACGTTTAGACAATGAACAGTCTTCTTCCCCAGTGTTCACTTCTGTAACAACAGACATTACAAAATAGAGACACTATACACTACATTTTATTAAATACAAGAAAACAATTTCCCAGCCATATTACTCATTTTAGTTTGAACACAAACCAGTTGCAGATTCAACAAATATCCAAAACCAGCTACCCAAAAAACCCTAAAATTAAGTTCTCAAATAGCTAATGCTGTATATCCCTACTCTTGAGTTACAAACAATATGTACACTATATTTATGCAGAAGAAACCAGTATTTAAAACTCTTACATTTATCATAAAAATAGATTTTATTACAGAAAGCAGTGCCTTCCCATAAGAGATTTACAATTGATTAAATAGGATGGCTTGTCCTAAAACACTTACATGATTGCATGCAAAGAAAACAGATGGTCTGTGTTACTGTAATTTGATTTCTTCCAGTAAACATTACTCATGAAATAGAAAACGCTTATGTTGATCTCTTCCAGAATGATGTGTGTGCTTTGCATCTCTCTTTAAATGAAGCCTGTAATTCTGTTCAAGAAACAGCACAGCAGCTCTGGTTTCCCAACAAATCAAATAAAATCAGGTAGTCTAATGCATCATCCCTCACTTAAGAACCTGACAACACAGAGATTTATTTTAACTTTTTACTCTCCCAAACGTGCTTAACATAATACCTTGCTCCTTTCTTATTTACTCCTTTTGTAATGCTGCTTCATGCCCAAAAAAGATTACCACTTCTATCTTCAGCTTTGCATAAGAAGAGCATCTTAATGCAAAATATGGTAGCTATTGTCCTCTGGCTTCATCTAACATTCTTCTCCTTATACAACTACAGATGTTTAAGTTGGAAAAACATTCTTACTGATATGTTTCCATCTGTCCACCTCAAATTTTGCTCTATCACTTGAGTCAAAGAACACTGCTCAGGAAACTCGGGCTCTCACATTTCACTGAAATAATTCTACTCGAGCTTTATGCTTTCCAAACACTGAATGAAACGTGGTCTGCCTTTGTAAGGCAGACAACCTTCATAAGGTCGTCTAAATCACTGCAGTTCTTGGGACCAAACCATGGATGGGAACTCCATCATTTGTTCCCACAGGATGACAATATGGGCTGATAGAGGATGCACATTGCCCTTTATAGATCTTTTGCTTGTACGCGGATGAGTATAGGCAAATCTTTCTCACAAGCACAAATTTAACCCCTACATGCACCCTTAAATCTGGCCCTGATTTTCGTCAGGGCTTCACACTGGGGTATATTTCATCATCTGCAAGTAATAACATTCGAGTTGAGATGTAGCACTGTTTGTCATTATCTTGTCCTGTTTCATTACTATCATTTCACCTGACTGGCCTAGATTTACTCGAGCCAAACGAAGTAAGGGCACAATCCTCTTAAGAGCTTGCTGGGAACACCCTAAGCTGCTGCCCATCAGTATCAGTACCCTGTAACAGGTACAGACCCTTGAGAAACTGGGCTCTTAATTAGATATTCCCTCATGACATTGTGTGATTATTTAATGTTCTGACAAGACACCTCAGCAATCTCACAGGCCCTGAATTAACTGTCCTAGAAGAGCTCTTTGCCAACTACAGTTCTGTGAAACCTTTGTCATGCTTGGCCATGGAAGCAAATCACATTTCATGGACCATATGAAATGATTCACCCGATGAATTGGCTGAATTATATAACATGAACGACTGGCCTGGCTGGAGCTGGCCAGTTTTMAGTAGCTTTGTCCCTTTCCCAAACCCCTGCCTGCGCCCTCCCCTCCACCCTTCCAGGTGCGCTTTCTGTTGTCCCACTTGCTGCCAGTGCTCGGCAGCAGCAGCAATCTTTGTGGCAATGTGGMATGATTCATTACAGAGCCTGTGTGAGTCACAGTAATGCTGCCAGAACAGTCCCTTATTATAAATTTCCCTTTCTTCTATCCAGCTCSTTTGATATTATAATGTTTTTTACTCACGTGTGAAGTTCCAACTCAAGCCTATCCATCCAGGGGCTGCTGAAGTTTTCTAATCAGGATAAAAAGTTAACAAAACCCCAATACAGTAAAAATTTCTGCCTTGCAGCTGATCCCATGTTACCAAACACATTAACAAAAGCTACAGTAAGTATGAAAAGGTGTAAATGAACAGAACAAATGAGGAATGAGCTAATATGTCACATAAATGTATGTCTGATCAATTTTATATCGTTTCCTATGTATAACAGGTTTAGGAATATTCACCTCAGGAAAAGGGCAGAGCATCAAATGTTTTCAATCAGATTTTACAACCCTGCCATCCTGAATACCACATACTGGTTTGAATGTATAAATTTATGACATTTACCAATCATATTCACTTCTCTTCCGCCTTGTAGAAACAGAAGCTGGATAAGGAGTATTTAGACAATCTCYCCTAACTTCTATGCTACCCAGATACCCACCTTAGTCCCAAAGACTGTAGTTAGTCCRAGTGCATCAGCTATAGACAACTGAAAGGGCTGCTGCAAGCAGAGAACAGGAGTGACAATGACTGTCACATGAGAGGTATTAAAACACACTCCAAAGGGTGAATTTTTAAGAGCAGCTTTATTGAACTCTAGACTTCTCCATCCCTGCTGGGC
Organism: Rhea americana; assembly: GCF_003343005.1. Lineage (NCBI taxonomy): Eukaryota > Metazoa > Chordata > Aves > Rheiformes > Rheidae > Rhea > Rhea americana. Next base: position 2,159,407 of record NW_028186701.1, read on the forward strand.
TGCAAGGCAGTTCTACATGCTTTCTGACTCCATTACACAGAAATCACAGCACTTGCATGCTCTCTGCTAAGGCTTATGGTTTTTATGCTTGCAACCATATGCCTCTTTTTGACAGGCATACTCAATTCCACTCATTTGTGATTACAGTTTCTATCAAGTCCAACTCTAAGCATTCACTGGCATGGAGTCCTCTCAGCTGCCTACCTCCTCAGCCAAGTGTCTGCTTTACCTGCTTACCTTTTTGGAAGGCTTTTTTCATGCTTCTATTGTTAACAAAATTTCCATTGACTACATTCGTTTTCATGAGCCTTCATGTCTCTTAAATTGTGTCTCATAAACATCATCAAATCTGCTTCCACAACGAGGAGGCTATACCTTCCGATAAATCATTCTACCAACTAGTTACAACTCCAGCAAAAACAGTTGAGTGCTTTATGCATTCTGGCAAGCATCTGCTTTGCCAGGAGTGGATTAAATAACACTAGCTCTATTATTCTAATAGTGCGGGAGATCATATAAAATATTTATATTGTGAACTGCAGGCAAAATGCCTGTTCTAAATTATGTTCCGGAAGCTCAGCACGATCTTATATTGATAGAAAAATACCTCAGTTTAAATAATTGGGCAATTTTAGTTATTCCTTATTCTACAAATCTCATGTCATTTTGCTGTTTTTCCCTCGGGAATGTGATCTATTTTAGTAAGTACTGCTTTCCATGTTCAAGGGTTTACTGTATACTAGTACAAACATCTCACACACATCATACTGAATCACAGGCTAGCGTAAAGGTAACTATAAAAAAATACAAATGCTGTCAGTGCAGATCAGTGTTCTGCCTGAGCTTCTTCCTTATTTTATAYGGGGCATCAGGCATTTGTTAGTACATAGCTATGAATAAATTTGCTTAGGACCCAATTTTCAGCCAAATTCCAAATTTGCAAGCCAAAAGTTTGCACATGCAGTTATTTGCAGAGGCTGTACGCACAAAATCTCATCAATGTCATAAGCTGGCACCGATCTGCATGTCCAAGAATAATGTTTATATAAACTGAATATCCTGAACATTTATATAAATTGAATACCCCGCAGCTGTATTCTTGATTTTATTGAGGTTATTCCAAATTACTGTGTGGGTATGCACAACTGTTTTAGGATCACAGTCCGTTCTCAYGGAAGTCACTTGTTTCAGAAGGCTCAAGTTCTAATTTAAAGGATATTATTCTAAAAACATCGCTAACGTTATGCTTTTTCCACATTTCACAGTTAGGCAACACAAGGTGGTTTGGATTAGATTCCGCAACCTGCTAAATGTGCTGTGTACTGCTTGTGCAGCCCCAGGACACTATGGCACGAGGAAAAACATCACAAGCCATTCGCTGCAGAATTCCCCCTGGCAGCAGCATTTTCAGTCAGCCTGAAGCCAGCAGGGATGGTTCACTGAATCTGTGCCAACTTTGCTGTTCACTTCAGCTGACCCTGCCCTCAGGTGGGCTCATCAGCGAGGAGAGGAAGTGGGAAGAGGGAAGCAGGCTGAGGGAAGGCAAAGTGGCACACTTCAGAGAGACCCCAGTGCCTGTCCCTTTGCCGGTAGAAGGCACTGAAAGCAATCCCACTGCAGATCCCCAGCATCCTTTTACATGCAATGGGCAGGAAAGCTCTTTAAAGGCAGGTGACTGACTTAACTGAAGTCAGTTCTCAGACCAATGTCCAAGGTAACAGCACTTTTAGCAGCCTTGGAAAATCTTCTCCGCACTCTGTCACACTTGGTTCTATCTACGCTTAGATTCCCTAACACGGACAGCCACGCGGTGCTGCCTGTCTGCGAGGTTCACCTTCACGTGTGAATGGCCATCCCTTGCCTTACTCCTTAGCCTTACTCCTAATAGGGATGGCAGCACAGGCAGGGTGATGGGAGGAAGGGAAGCTGGCAGGAAATGAAGAGCAGGTTTTCCTTGACTCTTGCCCTTGTTATTTCTACCTCAGCTCCAGCACTGCCACTCGGCAAGCGCACAGATGGGGGAACAATACCCATCCTTTCGGCTCAGAGACTGTGCGTTAAGCAGGACCTTTCTGATCCTTCTCCACTGCTGCTCCTACTTCGGGGTTTCTATAGGTAGCTCCACCGCAATGATGTCCTCCAAAAATCCCTGTTAATTTTTGTCCTCTCCTTGCTGAAGTCAGGTGCCCTAGGGCAGCTCCCACCCACGGCCCGTCAACCTTGTCTGCCCAGGCTGCAGCCTGGCCATGCCAGCCACTGAGATCCAGTGCACCCGGAGAAGCAGCGGGCCAGCCCCTTCATCCTCTTGGGGCTGGGTGAAGGGTGAAGATATCCCGTACTGTYAACTCCAGTAGAGTCTAAAGCACAAAGCATGTCCCACCCAAAATGAGAAGGATCTGCCCAGAAAAGGATCAATCATGTTATTATAGCCTATCCTCTGACTTTTTAAATTCCCTCTATTCAGCCAACATGTGCAAAATTTCAGACTGAAAAGTCAGCCTTGAATGTATATAAAATGCACACCTCTCCTTGGTGTTTAGATAGCGACCACRCAGAGACTCTGCTCACGCCTTCCCTGATTTCTTCTCTTCCCACTTTCTGAACCTGAMCCTCATGCTCCTGCACTTTCCCCAGTCCTTTTCTCCCTTTCCTTTCCCCAGTAGAGCAATAAAATATTGCTAGAAAAAGTGAATAATGAGCATCCATAACCCACTGAGCACCATATAGGTGCTCAAATATAGGTTTTCAAATGATTTTTCAAAAAAAAATTTATCAATGCTAGAGGATGGTAAAGCACTCAGTAAAATAGCTTCTTCTCTAGCTTACTACTTGAATGATACTTAAAAATCTTAAATGAAAAAGAATCACCTCTCCATTATTCACAATATGTAAAACGGTTTTTGGTTCCGTTTTTTGCAATTGCCATCAATTATATAAATACAGAAATTATTCAAAATATTTTGTTTATTGCTCAGTAAATACAGTCAATAATACACTGCTCAATGAATATATTTTCATTAAAGAAAACAACAGAATTATCCAAGTACCTAAAATGATTAATTTCAGATTGGTTCCATGCCTGGGACTCTAAAAGATCTTCCACAAATCTGTTTCTCCCCTATCTCCTTGGACAAGATCTCAGGAAGAACAGAAATCCCTCACTGCTGCTTGGGCAGCTACATCCCTTCAGTAAAGCAGAAGAACATCTCACATTATTGAGAGAACTCTTTCCAACCATCCTACAGAAAATCAAGYTGTCTAATTTTCACTTCTATTTTCATCTGTGATAGCACTTTCTTCACAGTGTAGACACAACTTTAGCATCAGATACACTCCTGATTGTGTCAGGGTACCTGCCCCTGACAGTAAGCAACCAACTATGGCTGTAATGCCAACAAGGTTGCAGTCTATGCAAGAACTGCATTTACATTAAAATTTAAAACAGACTCCACTTTATAGAATCTGGTCTCAGAGGGTCCAGCTCCACTTTTCCCACAACAGGATTGTACTCTGATGTGAAGTTAAGCTTTTTATATTTAAGCAGTCTTGCTGACATTTGTATGCTCTGCAGAGCAAGAAGACAGATAAGACTTCAAGCCAAGCCAAGCATTCAGTTACTTAGCAGCATGCCCTAAGGTGACAAGGAGGGTTGAGTTTTTGTACCCTTTATCTCTGAAACCTGGCCAAGAAATACAAAGAAACAAATACAGACCAACCATTTGAATAAGAACTGTCATGTAAGACACAAAGAGGAAAGTCTGTTGTACTTTGAATTTCCTTGCCCTAAGATCTTTGGTGACAACACATTGTCAGCGTGTAGGATTCTATTGATGTACCCTTCTTCCCCCTGGCAAAATAAGAACGAGGTTCTCCAGTGCTGATTTTAATATTAAAACATGTTCAGAGAGAGTCTTTTTCAGGTTCTTACTTGACTTTATGGCTTGTCACAGCTGACATGATTCTTAATCAGAGCTCCTTTAAAAACACACTGAATAGATAATAATATCTAGAAAACTAGGACATTAAAACTTTGATTCACATAGCACATCTCTCCAGTGTTATCATACATTATGCATAGCTGTACTATATTTTGAAGGAAACTGCTGTGATGTGTTCTCAGTGGAAGACACGCACATGACCACATAGTCTACAGCAGGTCAGAAATCAGGATTCTGACCTGTGGAAGATGTTCAGATAATTAGTTAAAATCATAATAAAGGARTATTTTACCCCAAACCAGAAGTATTTTGGACTGATAATGAAACATGTGGATTTTGCATTACCATGGAGATATTTCATGGGAGTTATAATTTAGGTGCCTCAACAGCCCAGTGATAAGGATATTTAGCTTTTCTAAAACTTCTATGTGCCATCTGAAGACTATGTTACCAGAAATATTCTGGCTCCAGTTTGTACAGAAGCAAGCCTCACAGTAGCCTACTTCTATCATGTTAGTTTTGTTTTTTAAAGCAATGGTAATTTTTGACAAATTGGTACTGATTCTGATCTCTTTAACGGTTAGGTAGAGACATTTTCATCCTTATCATTTACTTGACAATGCTAGCATTATCTCCCCCCCCCCCCTTCAATGACACGATCGACTTTAAAGATTCATAAATTCATTACTACAGTACATATCAAGGTTAAAAGGCAGAATTCCCTTATCAGTATGAAGGACTTGTACAGTTTGTGACAATCATAGATGAAATTACCCTTTTGTCTTTCAATAAGAAGAAATATCCTGCAGTGGCAAATGTTCATAGTGGACTGTTTCATCTTGGCAATCATCTGAAAAGCATCTAATTTAATTAAAGCTTTAGGGCAAAGTGATCTCTCCTTTAACAATTAAATATTTATGTTAACACACATATAACTTAATTGGTATAGCACATCAAAGGATATTTGATTGTACACTGTGTAAGAACTGAAAAAAAACCCTAGTGCAGGTTTAAATGTCCTTTCTATATTAAATACTATAAGAAATAATTAAATACTATAAGAAACATACCAATAAGCAAGAATTAAGACAATTGAGATTTTAAAGATCACTAGCTCTGTTCTACTGTTACGCTAACTGCTAGCAATATAAACTTTATGACAAGTCACTGGAAATGCTGTGTTCCCAGAAGCCACGTTAACAAATGCTGAAATTGAGAGAAAACATAGGAGCAGAGATTACAGAAATCCTACACTCAACAGTGGGTCTATGTATTCTTGGTCATTAATCACTGCTGAACACTTGATTCCAGACCTATGTAAGCTGTAAGTGGCATAATATGTCAACATGAACCATGTAACGAAACAGTATCTACAGCCTACATCACTTCTACAAAGATGAAAAGAATGTATCACGTTTTATTCAATTATCTGGCAGAGAGAGACAGAATTTAAATACGTGAAAGCCACACTAATTGGAAACATCATTTTCAGGCTTTTTTCTGCCTTTTTCCCACGGAATTAGAACATATCTGTGAAGGGAAGGAGGTGAGAATTTGTCTGACTTGTTGCTAAAATTAACTTAAATGTGCAGTTACAGGCCATCTCTACAGCTAACAAGCACTTACTGACACTGTTTTATACAGTAAGAAGATGAGTTCTGTACTAACAAGTAGCTCAATGGGAACATTCAAGCAGCTTCACAGGGGAAAGAAATCAGAATTAATCTCTTACATACTACTTTCTAAGGTCTTAAGGGTTTTACTGTTAAAGCTCCATTTTTATTTCTCTATCAAAGTTCAGTAAAGAAAACCAAAAATTAACAGGTTTAGACATTCAGTACCAATTCAAGGGACTAGCTCTGACACAGATGTGCATGATTACTCTGTTACACAGCCATTTGGAAGCACAGAAGCTGTTTACTGTAGCTGCAAATATTAGCAAATAAAGCCTGTTTAAGCTATAGTTTGAACACTTCAAGCTGGTACAAACAGGGACATCTACCCAGGCTCTTTCTATTGCCGCTGCCTTTGTGGCTTTAACTCAGGTCAGCTCTTTCCAGAAACACTTGTGGCAACAGAAGGGAGAATACAGGCAAGGGAATAAAGCAGTAGGGAGGGAGGAGGACAGGACCACTTCCTTCTGTGACAGTACCAGTGTAAAGTGTTTGATCTCATCTCTACCACGTTTCCTGGCAAAGTAAAAGACAGAGCAGGTGGGAGAGGATTAACCAACCCTAAACCAGGAGGGCTCTCCACTCCACATCCCAGAACTAGCTACAGAATACTTACACCAAAGCTGGACTTTTATGATTTGCTAGTGAAAGAAAAAAATACAATAAATTGCCAGAAGATCTAACATCAAAAATTGCAGAGCTGAAACCCTCTCGATAGGAAAACATACCAAAGAATGAGCAACAAATATCTAGCAAACAAAGTCATACTTRGGAAAAGACATGGGAATTAAAAAAATGAAGTGTTGCTCAGTGTAAACACAAAAGAGAAACACAGGAATTCAATTTACTGAAGAAGTAAAACATAAAGTGATGTAAGCATTAGTAATTATTTCTGTTTCCAGTCACAAATTGTGCAGAAATACAGTCTGTGAACTCTTCAAAGCATTTTTTTTTCAATTACGTCAGTATCTGGTCTTTACCTCAAAATTCAGTGAGTTTGGAAATGCAAGCTGCATATATTTATCCTGATTGTGCTATGTTTATAAGCACTTATAAAAGCGCATGCACTTGTGAATCTCTCCAATACAGTTCATCTGGCTATTTGCAATAAACTTTCTTACCATGATTTGCCTCAAAACAGAGAGCATGCTATTCATCACTTTACTACAGTTAGGTATTACAGGTAACAAAGAAACCAAACAGGTAATACAGGTAACAAAAAAAAAAAAAAAAAAAAAAAAAGGATGCAGGAAGGGGGAAAGAGAGATGAAAGAAAGACATCATCATGAGTCCTGTACAATCGCAGTTTTAGGTTGTGCTGTGCTTTATGCAATAAACAGCTCATTTCAAGAAATATATCCATTGCAGTATTTTCAAAAATCATTTCAGCTACCTTCGCACATACTTTTTTATAGTATATCTTTTATTTTATGGCTGAATGGTGATTGGGTTTCCTTTTCTATTGCTTTTATGACTGAGGTAAACATCCGTTTTGATCACAGGTAGTTTGAAAATGGTTSCTTTTTTCCCCTCTCCCGTAGTAGAAAATATTTGCCTTTTTACCCATGTATACACACATACATGCAAAATAAAACTGTGGCCATAGCTATCATTAGAAAATTGAAATAATTTAATTTATACTTCCATGCTATGTCGTGACAGAAAGGTAGTTTTGGTGGCTAATGCTGCCAGTCACTTTTGTAGATTGGACTACCAGGTTGGGTTCCTTTTTTCCCATTTTTGTCACTTCCTCTGGATCCGTCATTTTCTGCGTGAAAATATAGTTGGGGAGATTATTTCCTGATATTCACTACAAAACCCGTTGTACTGTTAAAAATCAGTYTCAGTGCCCATTTTTCCTTTTTGTCAGCTTGATGAACTTTTGTTGTTTACGTATCATCCTTAGTTCTCAGAGCCTTGCCAGTCCCTACTAGAAAACACGAGGCATGGGTATTAATAAGAGTGTTTAATCCATGCTCCTTTGCTTCTGGCTTTGAATCTATGCTGGGCATAGCAAAAGCTGTTATAATTCTGTTGATTGCACCCCAGCGGGAGAGCAGTCCTCTGGCTGGCTATACTGCCTTTAAGGGTGTCTTTGCACGATCGTTCTGGCACAGAGCGCATGTAATGCAGCCCAGAATCTGGGAAAATATATAAATTATGATAGGAGGCTGAGTGTTTCCATGGTGTATGCAGAAAGACAGGATTTGCTGTATTGGATCAAACAAGTGGCTCGTCAAGTCTATTGCTCTTTTGCCAGTAATGGTCAGTAGCAGATGTTTTTAAAATAAAAGGACATGAAAACTCCACTTCTTTTTTTTCTTCAACATTCTATACAGTTCTGCTCTATTTTTTTCTATATTCTGCTTTTCCATTTTTTCCAGTAAAAATGTCTCTGATTTTTTTCTTTGTGTGTAGTAGACATACTCTCATCCTATTAAGCTCATTATGTATCTTTGTGATTTTTATGAAGTTTGTGGACTCAAATTTAAATAAGCTAGATATTGCACAGACTTTCCCTTTATTTACAATTAAAATCTTAGTATTTATAAAATGAGTACTTTGAACTTGACTGAAAATGCTCTTGAGGATCTGACATAGAAGTATACAGAGTAGCAACACTAATTTATGTGTGTTTAGAGATTTTTTTTTAATATGTGTGTGATTTGTGAACTATGCCTAGGACAAACAGACTGGGATTTTATTGTAGCAACGTTACCGCAGCTTCTCTCTCTGCATTTATAAACGCTTTGAGGAATCAAAGGGTTAAACCCTCCAGGCAAACAGCATATCACTCTCCTTAAAATGCCATTGGGAAACTGAGATAAATGGAGAAGCATTTTCTGTGTTGACATGATGTTCGCCTGTCCGATTGCATCCTTCCCAACAGACAGCAGAGGAGCAATTACAAAAAAAGACATCTGTGCCAAGGCTTGGCTAGCCAGGGAGGGCAAGCTCTTGTGTTTAAGAGGTATAGAATCCAATCGATGAAAATGTCTGGACCTGTTAGCACCAATAAAGCTGAAGGCCACTGGGAAGCTCGGAGAGGGTCTTTTGTTGCCGAGATAGAAAAGAGGCCGAAGCTGTGACACTTAGGGAGGAATAGGGTCAGCTAGTACCATCATCCATCTTCCTCAATGGCAGCTTTCTGTCAGTTTTTAACCCTGCTCAGCGGAGGAGCTAAACCTCTATTGTTGGCACCAGCCAATTCTCAGCCAAGTGTAAATGAAGTTAATATTCACTGACCTTATGCATAGCCAATGAAGGCCCTTGATGTCATCCTGGAAATAATGTTATCTGACACTTCAAAAAGCAGATGTTGGCAGGTTGTTTGTGGTTTTTTTGCTGAGCCAGGATGCAAAGACGCATTGTTTAGCCACCTCACATTTAAACTGATTTCCATAATAACCACAAATAGGCCTCTTTGACCTTAAATTGACATAGTTATGGTTTTAGTTTGCATATCATTATACACAGCTCACAAAGCCTGGCTAACCTGCACTAAATGATCTGGGAGAAGTAGCTCAGTTCACTTGGGTAAGAAGTATATGGGTCAGTGAGCAAATTTTATTTATGCTGATAAAAGAGTRAGTAATTAAAATACTTTAAATAGTTCAAAAGCATGTATATTTTTAGAACACAATGAAAAACAGCATTTATTTTACAACATGTCTTCATGAAAAAAAATGTATCATGTATAAAAATTCTCACTTTCAGGGGTATGTTTTTTATTTTGAAAGGCGTATTGGAAACAATGGTTAAAGTTTTCTTTTGTCTCCAATAGTATGTTGTCATGGTCAAACTTTATTATTCTAATATTGGTTTAATTACAGAAAGTTAAACAATTTCTATAGATTCTACTTTGCCAGAAGTTTATCTAAGACAGAAGTGTACTGATGATAACTGCATATTTAGATTGTGCTTTTCCGCCAAATGGATTCCCAAACCTTTCATAGACTTTGGCAAACAGAATGCGTCTGCACTCCCCCTGTGTAAAAGCCAATGTCAAACATATTTTGCAACTCGGGGGTGACACACTATGGCTCTCTTTACAGTGCAATGATGTTTCTGAGCAGCCAGTGGTTCTCTTTTGCAGCAGCACATAAGCTTGTACTGTGCGTGAAAGATGAAAAGTACCTTGACTGTTGTTTTMTTGTAAATTAGCTATATTTCTGTTGCAAGTGGGCTTACCTCATGAGAGATGGGCATAACGGCTTATTGTAGTAAAGTACAGATTCAGGACAAGTCATCATTATTAATCAAATTTGTTGCTAACTACAGCTGAAAAACTTTGCACAGCCGCATTTTTCCCACTGTGAATAGAAAGCAGCAGAAGATAACAGAAACCTTTGCATTATGCCCCGGTGTGGGTTTTAAAAATTAATTTGAACGATGATTATAGTATAGYTAGCACCTTTCAAGCTGTGTAATCCATACTAGTCCTTTTGAAGAGGAGCTCAAAGTGCTCTGTGTGTGTGTGTGTCTACGTATGTCAGAGAATGCGTTAAGTGGTTGGACTGAGAACGCCTCGTCACCAGTGTTGCTCGGAAGGCAATTATCTGACAAGCTGGAAAAGATGAGAAATACCAGAACAGATCTGCATTTAATTGAAATCRCTCAGATCTGATCTTAAGATAAACAGTGCTAGGATTTTTGGAAACTATTTTATTGATTGTGTTCTCCCCATCAGTTGTGTTTATTTGTACCAGTTAAAGATGTGAACATGTTTCCTGTAGTAACAGATTTACTTAGACAACAGCTCATCAGCTAGAGATTTCTCTGTGTGCATTTTGCTTGATATTAACTCACATCAGATGGGATTTGAAAAGATGTTTCTGGATCAAATTTTAAGAATCARTGATTAATTTTGTTTGAAGTACAGGCCTGTATTTCATTAACTTCTGGTTATTTGTATGCTGGCTTGGACATATGAAAGCTCAGCCATGTAACTCAAATGATTAAAAGGCTACTTTATTTTGTGAACCAACTGTAATGGGGTGTCTGATAGGACCAATTTGTCCAGACAGATTAACTCAGATTTTTTTTTTCACAAATCCTATAGTCAGCCAATTCTACAATCATTCTCAAATTATGTGAAGTTGTAAGAAAATTTCTGAAATATAGCCAGTGACTGAATAGTGCAAAAAGAGCAATGAGCCATAGAGYGCAGAAAGCAATGGAGCACCTTACCGGGCTTTTAACAAGTCTTAAAACTGCTAAGCAAGCAAGTTAATATGTTTAAGGCTTTACAATGACCCATTTCTTCTATAAACTATAATGGGTAATAATGAGATTCCGGGTCACATTTTGATTTTACTACACTGCTGTAAATCCATTGATTTCTGGCTTAGKTTTGATAGCCTATCCTTTTGTCAGACTTTATTCTCTGAAAGAGGTAGAATGTGAAAACAGACAAACAAACAAACTGACCCATTTCTATCCTCCCTTTCAACAGAAATGGATACAGAAATATAGAAGTTTATTTCATATTTCTGAAACAAGACTGTTGTGAAAGGAAAATTTGCCTCTGTGAATTAAACCATGAGCAGATTGATTCATTTCATCTTGTCAGTATTGAATATTGCTTCTGTTTTAGTTGAAAGTTTGCAAAATACTAGCTTTCCACAGGCGTTCAGCTGAAGAGGTGATCCAAAAATAATGTAAATTGAAAGTGTTTGGTTTAATATACTTTCCTGTTTGTGTTTTCCTTTTTTTTTCTTGAAAAAAGGAAAGAAAGAAAGAAAGAAAGAAACCCGATTCTTTGTACTAAATGTCAGTGGAAGATTCATTAGGCCAATAGTGACACAGCTCACCGTGAACGGTGGGTGTGTGGGAGACGGCTGGTTTTGTCTTTGTTGTTGTCAGAGGGGAGGAATAAGCCCGGCAGTACCAACAGCTGGTTTGTTGGTGACATTGTTGCTGTGTCCAGCTGCTCTTGTAGAGGAATCCTGGCAAAGACTGGCAATAGCATGGTTCTTTTTTTTTTTTTTTTTTTTTCCCTTTTTTGGAGCTATTTTGATTGCACTCCCAATTAATCTAATTTGTAAGGGGTAAGGACTTCAGTAGCAGATTTTGGCCACTTCTGTTGTTTAGAATAATAGATAATTTTCACCTCTGGACTCTGGGTCTCTGCAGAAATAGTCTGTATGGATCGGAGTTCATTCTGTATTGCATTGTCAGCATAGCTGTGATTTTCTTGTGCAGTTACATCAGTGGGGGAGAGAAGAATGGAATTAGGTATGAAAAATTGCTTTGTTCTCTGGAGTTTCCAGAAAAGATTTTTGAAGCTGTACTGTGAAATCTTTAGCACATCTGCAGATGATTTATACTAATAAAGAATAGCCAGTGGATTTGTGTTTGAAAAAATAATATTGGAGGGAAAAAGCACAAAAAAATCAATTGAATGAAGAGACAATATTTAATACTGACTCATCTTCCTTAATCAGTAGAAAAAGTGAATTATGTGACTAATAAATAATCACCTCAAAGGGAACAGTTAAACCTAGTACCATTTTGCTGGTCAGATCAGCATACTGTAAATAACCTACCAGTAATGAAGTATGTGATTTTACAACACACAAAATTTGCCATATGGGGAAAATGTCTCAATTAAATGTACTACTTTTCTCTTTTAGATACTGATGAGGTTCTCCATGTGGTCTTTTTCTTTTTTTTTTTCACTTTTCCTCACCCTCTCTCTCTCTCTCTCCCTCTCTTTCTCCGTCTCTCTCTCCCTCTTCCCTCTTCCCTCTTCCCTCTTCCCTCTTCCCTCTTCCCTCTTCCCTCTTCCCTCTTCCCTCTTCCCTTTCCCTTTCCCTTTCCCTTTCCTTTTCCCTTTCCCTTTCCCTTTCCCTTTCCCTTTCCCTTTCCCTTTCCCTTTCCCTTTTCCTTTTTCTCAATAATATAATTCACTACACAAAGCCTTGAACTGCTTAAAGCACCTGCTCTTAAACTGAAGCCTAGAGTTATAACCCTGAAGAGAGGAGAACAGTGTATGTTGATGAGGAGGTACCTTGGATAAACAGAGAGATTCAGCCTACGGGCAGCATTTTTGGCAGGGAYTAAGCTTGGGGATGGAGATGGGGATGGAGATTTCTGAACACATCTCTGTCCTCTCTCACTTCCCCTGCTGCTTCTCCCTTTCATTCCTTGCGGCTCCCTGACTTCCTTCATTTGGATCTTCTCCCTCTTTCTACTGGTGGGGCCTGAGGTGGGCCCAGAGCATCGCCAGCTGCCTATGGGGTCTGGGGAACACCTTGTCGAACATTAGCTTGGAAACAGCAAGTTATGAGTCTGACTTTGATTTTCTAGCATAAAAGCTCTTGGTGCAGAAATAATCGATGTTTCAAAATTACAAATCTACAGCAGATATGTATACAGAYGAATATTAGTTTAGAACAAGAGTTTTCATCACTATGATAGACGTATCATTAATGGTTTGCTTAATATAGTGAAGTAGTATGTGAATACTGTTCAAATAGCCAGTGTCTCCCCCAGTGTATAATGTGTGTTGGRAAGCTGCTGCCATCACGAGTGGCACATGAGCATGCAGGTATCTTTCGTTTGCACAAGTAGTTCTTTACAGAGGGWTTTGCCTTTGTTTCACATGGTCAATAATGCAAATGCATAAGAATGAAAGGCCTGACCTTGTCCCCTTGAAGTGACTGCAAGGTTTTCTTTATCTTTCATAATAGCTAAGGTCTATCTAAGGTCTCTTGCCTGTTTTATATATGTGTGTTTGTGTGTGTGTGTGTGTGTGTGTGTGTGTATATATATATATACATATATATATATATATTCATACCAAATTTCAAAGTACTTTCACATATAGATTTAATCTGGTTAAATTAAATTTCAATGGTACATGTGCAAATACATTTCATTATTAAAATAAAAAGGCTCACATTTAAGTGTGACYGTATGCTTATTTAGAAAAGAGGAAAAGAGGAAAATAAGGCCCTTTCCTCCTCTTCACTGTTGCATGAGAAGACAGTCTCAGGGCTGGAGCACCTGCCCTATGAGGAACGGCTGCGAGAGCTGGGCCTCTTCAGCCTGGGGAAGAGAAGACTGAGGGGGGATCTTATCAGTGTGTACAAGTACCTGAAGGGAGGGTGTCAAGGGGACGGGGACAAACTCTTTTCAGTTGTCCCATGTGACAGGACAAGAGGCAATGGGCAGAAATTGAAGCACAGGCAATTCGGCCTGACCGTGAGGGGGAATTTCTTCCTTGTGAGAGTGACGGAGGTTGTGGAATCTCCTTCTCTGAAGAGATTCAAATCCCACCTGGATGCAACCCCATCTAACGTGCTCTAAGTGACCCTGCTTGGGGAGGGTGGGTTGGACTAGACGATCTCCAGAGGTCCCTTCCAACCTTACTGATTCTGTGATTCTATGATCCTATGAAGGGACATCAGTGTAGGACACAACCATCAGAGCTGTGCTGCTTCCCTTTCCTCTCAAATGGAGAAGGTTGAGTCCTATACAACCCATAAAAAAGGCTTGGCCGTGGTTTTCTCCGTACAGTARGAGAAGCAGGAACTGTATAATGTCAGTTTAGGAAAAAAAAATGAATACATTTATGATCTGAACTATATTTGTGATTGAGCTATGTACTTCCCATTAAGCAGGTTGAAATGCCTCTTTTCTCTCTTTCCCCATCCGTGAGCACCTGCAAAAGTGGAAATTAAAAGATCAGTTTATTGTAAGAAAATAAATGTTCCAAGTCTGGGAATTTGCATTTATTTTTTTTTTAACTTCCTAACTTTTAGGCAGGCTTGCACGCTAGTGACAAAATTGCTTACCAAGCTATAATAGTAATTCTAATAATAATAATTTCTAATAACTTGTACCTATATAAAACCATCAAAGGCAAAAGTACCACAAAGTATCGGTGAAGGTGGYGCTGAGAAAAGTATTGCGTGGGTTTAATGTGGTACATAACTTAAACTGCAGAAATGTTGTTACCACTGATGAGGGATGAGAAGAGGAAAAGCCTGCCCAGAGGTGCAGGTTAAGTTTGTGTGACTGATGATTAGCCAAAAYATCCCATTTCTTGCAAACTGAGAGTATTTGCTGCAAAAATTACCAAGGAGACCATAAGCATGGACTGCTTTCTCGTATGACTATTTCTAGAGGCCCTTTTGCAGTGAAATCATGCTACAGTCTGTATACGTAAAATACCCTCAATGGCTGGGCGAAAGAGGACATTCAGCACATRAGATCTGGCTCTTTTACAGCTCCTTGTACAGAGCACATCAGGGAGCACGAGACTCGCATTCCAGCATGTGTGTAATTGGAGTCTCCCTGCGGACAACATTTAGGTTAAGAGCAAGGAAATATCCTTCTACACTGAGCAGCAGAAGGTTTCTACTCAGGGCACACCTGTTTCTTCATGCTCAAGAGTGCAAGATAAAACAGGAATTGTTGGTGGAGAACAAGCATGTCAAGGGGAATCTAGGTTTAAAAGTGATTGAAACTGAGCAGGAACARGTCTTACTCGGTTTTCATGGATTTAATCAGGAACAACTGCATGTGGAGATCGCAGTGATCCTCAGCTTGCAAATCAGATGTTTAGCTAYGAGTTGCCATGTCTGGGCTTTTTACTGCTGCTAAATAGGAATAAATTGTTGGATATGCAATAGCAATCTCATTATTTCAGAACTGCGTTCCACTGCATTTTCCACCTCGTATGCCATTTTTTACTTCCACTTACATCACACACTGTGCTCTCAGTATACAGCCCTAGAAGTTTACAGTCTTGCTGCTGCTGCTGCTGCTGCTGTTTTATGTTATGACATCTAACCTTCTTGGAATTATCAACTCGTGCCCTGCTGTATTAACAAAAATGCTCTATACTGGTGATATTCCATCATTCACTGAATTCCTATGACACACTGGGGAGAAATAGAGAGGAACTACTGGGTAACTTTTAATTTTATGCTAAAAATGAAGTGTAAGACTTCCTCAGGAAAGTTATGCTAGATAATAAAAGAAGTCTGAATTTGACTCATTCTGCAAATCATCCCTTCTCTAGTCCTGCAGTCTTATCACAAACTTTATATCTATTTGCTTCTGTACAATACCAACTCCTGTAGAAATATATTTCATTTTTCTTTTCTTGATGTGTAAGAAACATTTTTTTTACTTTTTTTTCATAAGCTGTCAAACTCTTCTGATGTTTGACAAATACTATGTAGTTAAGAGCACTAGAAGAAGGTAGTAAGTGGTAAAAGACAATCAAAAAAGGAAAAGGAAAGTTGTCATATTTTAAGATCTCCAGTGCAAGTAAGAATAGTTCAACTTCTATTTTTGTGCAACCATTAGGCAGAGAGTTTTAAATTTAAGGTTTTTTGTTGAGATGTGTTTTTCAGATGTGGATTATTCGTTTGGGGCTGTGTGAATATCAAAAGAATCTGCCAGCACTGGAAGAGGACAGTTRTGTGTTATACAAAGTATTGTTTAAGACAGAATCAGTCTTTCTAGTTGTAAAGTTATCACCTATAGCACATTTCAGTCCTGAAGGGGATCATTTGGATGGAGGAAAAACATTGTGTTTTATTAATAAAAGAACAAACGTTATTATCTTTGTGCATGTCATTGCTACTGCACAGAGGCATCCCTTTTAAAGTCATTAAAAACTCATTGATATATTTATTGTCACMACAATGCACTAATAACGTTCAAGGCCATTAGTATCTGGATGTTGTGCATTTGCAATAGGTTGCAGTGCTAGGTCAGCACGCATGCTACTGTTCTGTGATAAGTGAGCAATWTTAACATATCAGGGCAGAAACAGATTAAACATATTTATAGTGTCAGCTTGCTTTCTTACATTTCAGCTTCTTTTCTTCCTCTGTTGTTAAAGTTCTGAGGTAGGTACTAATTAGTGTATCATGGGCCTCATGCTTTTGTATTACTATTTTCAGTTTCRGATAATGATTTTACCATGATTTGACAAGTTTACAAAATGAACCGATATACTAAAAGATAGTCCTCTAACATTATAAAAAGTCACATGCTCCTGCTTGCTGCTTCAGTAAGCACACAGAGTTAGTATAATCTCTCAGCACCTTGCCAGAAGTTCAGAAYAAAACAAAATTATTTGCAATTCAAGGGCAAACAAATTATTTTCTGCCTGCATGTAGAGTGATCCCTGCTAATTTGATTGTTGAGAAAAGTAATAACTTCCTAAAATCGTAAACTTTGAATGGAAAACATAACTTTCTACGAAATATTCCAATGTGTGTATGTTTCTGTGCTCTCTCCCTCCTCCCCCCCCCAGTTTATTTACATGGAATAGGTTCATCTATGTTTTCATGAAAACTAGTGCCAAATCTCCTACTGAATGTATTTATCAAATGTTGCATAAATACTGGATGTCACGTTCTGTTCAGCTATTCCTGCTGGGTTTCTTTTTGCTGGCTGAAGTTAAAAGGTGAAATTTTGGCCTTGCTGCGGTGAGTGGTATGAACCTTAGTTAGCCTAATCGGACTAGAAGTTGACCCAAAGTATTCTGCTGATTATCTCATATTCATTTCCGTGACAGCTGACTGCAACGTCAGAAAGCACAATTATTTCAGGTACAACAGCAAGAGGAGATGAATTTCTAAGCAACTTAGATGACGAATCGTTTTTAACTTTTCCTGTAAAAAAAAGGAAAGTAAAAAAAAAGGAGTCGTGGATAGTAACGGATAGGTTTTTCATAACTTGCAATAAAACAGAATCTGTATTTTTATTGGATAGCAGCCAAAATAAATTTAGCTTTATCAATCTTGATTGCATGATTTTTAGCATAATTACACAGCCTCTTTGCTGTACTAAATTTTGATATGGACAATGTACAAGATGCTGACCAAAATAGAGTCAAAATTTCTTTTTCCTTCTCCCTTCCAAAAATGTTGTACACTGTCACTGGAGAAGTGAACTTAATCAGACGTGACTTGACTTCACATCTGTGCAGGAGGTTATCTCTTGTTAAGGGTGGATTTGTGAATGAAACCTTTGTCTTTGGCTTCCTTGTAATCCTGCAGTACAGTTGAGCCTGTTAATCAGTTGGAATAATGTGCTGATTTTCTAAAGATGAAAAAGAATTTTAACCCCTTTCCTGTTTTTAAGTTCTCAGCGTTGCGCTTCCTTAAATTTCACAGTACCTGTCTGGTTTTAGCAGCTCTGATTTCAGTCTATCACCTTCCCTGGCTAAATGTAAAAAATGATATGCTCTTGTCCTTGAAGGAGAATATTCAAGAAATGCAACCCCAGTGAGAGTGCTGTTTTGTAACAGCAGGGATTCTTTTTTCCTGTCATTTTCTTAATTCGGTCTCTGTTTTAAATCTTTATCAGCACCTGTCCTTTTAAGGAAACAGATTAAAATGTCTGAGAGTAAATGGAGGATTGATTTGGTGTGAACATATAGCTTCTGTGCTTTTACAATGCATGCAATTRCGAATACGAATACCACATGCTTTAATGTTCTTACTTACTCTAAGATCAAACTGCGTCGCCTGCCTGCTTTTGCCCATGCCAATTTTAGTTCTCCTTGCACCACATTGAGAATAAATTAAATATATATTTGAGAAGACATTATATTGTTTTTATAAAAGTGAGAATGTAAGGCAGTTGTATGAAATGCTGACGCATTCAGTCCATACTGAGGGGGGTTATATGTTAGGAAACTATTGATGTATACAATCAGTAAATACTAAAGCTACTTGATTTAATAAAATAACAATATTCTGAAATGTTGCAGAATATATTGCTGTAGCTAAAATATATTGATAACTGTCTGACTAGGTTAGAGATAAAAGCAGTAGACATGCATTTTATCTGTTTGCTCTCATTTAATTTCATCATAGTGAGTCACATAGGCATCAAGATTTATATGYGTCTGATAAGTAGTTGGGATAGAGAGTGCTAATGATGGTTGTAGTGCTTTCTAGAATTCTATTTCTTCTGACTTTGGTTGACATTGTGACTCTAAATACTGCAGACTCTGTAAATTAGAAAGTGCAAGAGAGAGGAGGGGAGAACCTGCCTCAGAATTCAGACCGTATTCATCAATATTTAGTCATTCGTAGGTTGATTTTTTTTCTGTGTGGCTGGACAGGCAGAATGCGTAGTGCTCCTCAGGGAAAATTTCTCAGATAGGAGTGTGCATTTATCAGGAGAGATTAAGGGAAAGTGAGACATAMAACATTATTTTTTTTTAGTAGGTATAAGGAACGTCTAGCATTTACCCATCAATTCAAAGAAAATCCTTTTCATCAGTGATCAGTGCAGAATGGACAGAATTGGCCGAGTCTTATTGATTCACATGGGACAACTCTCTCTAGCACAATCTGTTTATGCTGATGGCCCGAGCCCCGACATGACAGATGCTGGGGAAGCTGCTGTCTCTACTGACATTGTTGTTGACACCACTGCAAATTCTTAAAGGAAAGTTGCAATGACTCTTGCTCATGTTGGAAGGAAGAAAAAAGAAGAAAACAAAGYAGTCTTTTAAAACCTAATCCTATGGGGTCTCTCTTGCCATCATGTGGTTTTGGAAAGTCCTGACTGTCGGTGCTACAGGTGGAAGGTTTTCAGCTCTTTAAATGACTGTGGTGTTGATTAGTAGAAACAAGGAGAATTCAAAATATTACAAAATGTTTACACATCTTTTGCTATCTTCATTTACGTGAGTTAGGTCTGCTGCTATTGTAATGGTGATTCTAGGAGGAGCTTCTTCTCCAAGATGTGAATAAAGGCAGGAGTGGCAATGCTGCTGCCAGAAACAGGAGAAAAACATGGAAACAGAATGCTATGGGAAATTTCCACAGCTCTTGATAACTATAAAAGAACAAGTATAGTACAACAAACCAATAAGATCCTCTTGTCTTTCAACCTTTTTACCCCCCTCTCCTGAAATCCACTAAAAGAAAAGGATGCAGGAATAAAGTGTTTATTTTTAATGTTCCTGTCTGTTGCCTATACACTGTGGTTGACAAGGAGGGTCTTTACTACTCTATAATTTCAGTTTTGCCTCAGTGGAGCTGTAGAGAAGAGAGTCAGCTGTTTCATTCTTTCAGATGGTTAGAAAGTATTCTTTATCCTAGTGATATTTTCCTTTGAATATTATGAATTCTTCTAAAGCTGCACTTTTTTCTTCTTCTCCTCCTTCCCCCCCCCCCCGCCACTGGAGGCTGTTATTGCTGTTTATTGCATTAATGCCTACAGAATTCAACCAGATCCAAGGAGAGGAGTCAGCTGCTTCTGACGTGCGACTGTATATACACTGAAAAGGAATGTATCCCTATTTGCTCCTGTTCATTATTTAAACAGAAAAGACTGAGAAAGCAAGAGAAKGAAGTGAGCTGTCTATGGCTACAAAGCTGTTAAGCACCCATGCAGGGAAGGAATTCCAAATACAAATTTWAACCCAGTACCATATCTAGTAAGCAATGCGACTTCTAATAATTTTATTCTACTAAGCAAACTGCTTTGCCTACAAAACTGGCCAAATACCTAGTGTAGTTAGCAAAGCAGCAGAATGAAATCTCAAAATAGAGTATAGTAAATCAGGTGTGGGTTTGGTCCATTTCCCTTTCTACCTCTACATAGGAAAGACCATAGATCATAAAAACAATTTATTCAGGTTGAGACTGTACCTCATCATGGCTAAAGTAAGTCAAAACAAAATAAAATAGTGTCCACCTTTCCACAGCTCTTTTTGAAATCTATTTCCAGCTTCATGATTATCTTTGAAAAGAAAGAGGTAAAAAAAATGGGCTTTAGGCTTATGGACACTTGAAGAATTTACTTTGAAAGAAAGATCATTTTTTTGAGTTTTGTTCACATTTAAATGCATGAGCCTTTTGTCACAACTAGCTGCAACAAAGTGTGAAAAAGAGGACCAGTCTTCTCTTTCTAGATACTTTCATGATATATATGACCTAAGTGTGTTGTATGTGTATCGATGGTTACTCATCTGCCTCAGAGTAAGGGCCTGTTGTGAAGACAAACCCAGTGAAGAAATATGTTGCCTTCCCTAATGAAAGAATAGTCATTTAAAATTGTCAGACAAGTTCACTGGACTAAGTGCCAGGAAGTCAGTGTGAAGAAGACAAGGCAGTAAGATGCTAGAAAGCTTGTAGGATCCRATCTCTCATTCTGGGAAGAACAGTATACAGATTCTCTGATATAAAAATGAGAAGATAGGATGAATTATCRTGATGATAATCAGTTATTGTGATCATCACCTTTCAAGAAATAGATACTTCAGTGCAGATTCTACTCAGATTGTAGTTCTTTAAAAATGTCAAATATTTTTCTGTAGATAACTGGAGAATAAAGAAAACGACTGCAGATTAAATCTGGTTTTGGTATAAAGAGAGAGTTAAGTAGATAATGCAGATGTATGAGATGCCTAATGATGTGTTATTCTTTTATATAGAAAAATGTTTTTTTCCATCCCACTGAAGTATTTGAGTATGGGTACATCCTTAACAAAGTAAATCTAAAAACCCACAGAATTAAGATAACTGGCTGGAAATTTGAGAACTACAAGCAGTGTAAATTTGTATGGCCTGTTTGACCTTCAAGAGAACATCAGTGCAATCAATCTTCTAAGTTTAACAGAACTGATATAAAACTTGAGCAGGAGACATAAATTCTTCTACATGAGCAAGGAGCTGCATGCAAATGGACAACGTACTGGTCAAATCCTTAGCTGAACAATATAGATTGAGATAACATTAAAAGTTAATCCCTTCCTTGAGTTTTGTGTTATTGGATTTGATTTATCAGCAAAATAATCAGATCTTCTTCCATTCAGAATCTAAGATTTTYCTCTGTCTCCTATTCTCTTTTCTTTTCATTTTCTCATCTGAACGTGATACTTYACTTTTTTATGTTGGTAGCAGCTACCCATCTGCCAGCATGACTTGGAATTCATTGGTTTGATCTTATGAGGGTTTTTGTCTGTTTGTGTGTGTTTATTTTAATCAGGGCAGWACACAAGAACTTTATAATTCTTTGCAAAACCTTTAGGTCTGCCAACCTGTTGCATAGTGTTACAAAGAGAAAAGGAATAGTTTATTTTCATATGTCAGTGAGCATAAATACAAATGCTATGAGCTTAAGTGCTGCCAGGGACAATTTATACTAAGTTTTAGGACATTTGCTATAAGATCAAGACTATAAGAAAGACTGTGGACTTTGCTGCCAAAAGATGTTGTAGAAACATCATCTTGGGAAAGGTCAAGAAACTATATTTCTAAATAGTACAGCAGTAGTCCTTAATTCTGTAARCTAGCTATGGCTGAAGGAAAAATTTACCACAGTGTCCCTGTAGATAAAAAGCAGAGACTGTAAGTGTATTTAGTATTAAAAAAAAAAAAAAAAAAAAAAAAAAAAAAACACTACAACATCTGCAGCATTACTTGTTTTCACATTAAGTTCAATTTCTTTCTTTTTTCTCTTGCTCTTATTTTCAGACCTTGATGAAGCTTTTTTTTCTTGATTGCTAATTCACAATACAGTGGAAATCTAATACTAAATAAGAGCTATTGGGAACCTCATGCACTAGTGACAAAATGTATGCACAGAGGAAAAAGGAGATATATTAATTTAGCTGCAGCCAGAGTTCCTTACTGGGAGGATGAAAAAGTGTGCATGCAGTAATGATATATACTTGGGCTCAGTCTTGCAAATGGATATGATGAAGTCAGTCCATGTGACAGTGRTATCAGGTGTGTAGGTCTGTGTAGTCAAGTCCTCCCTCCACGTTTCTGGAAGATTCCAGGGAATTTTGCATTACTTGTACTGTTTTTTAAATTATTGTGCTCTGGCCAACATTTTGTTTTCTCARAATTATCAATGGTTATCAAATATGTTAAAAGCTGCAGGTCAAATGTAGAGTTTGGGCCACCTATAGACCTTGCAGACAAGGACAGCAAAAGGGCACAAAAGTACTTTATGAATTCAACAGGGGAACTAATGGCTGGAAAAAGGGGCTAGCACCCYTTTCAGTGAAGCAAGTGGAATGTTAATTAGGGGTTCCTAGATCCCAAAGAAGTGTCCATAGTTAATGCTTATTATGGCTTCCTAAATGTAACTGCAAAGGATCCAATATATGGCTTTTGCACCTGATATTTCAGTAATGTCATATGTTAGTTTGTTCCAAAGTTTGAAGAAAGATGATATATGGAAAGGCAAATAGAGGTTTCTTTTTTYCCCCCCATCCATTCTTTTAAAAATCATCTGTACTCGAAAAAGTCTTTAATAACTGAACTTTCTGGGTTCACTTACAACAAAGAATGTTTACTTGTTCTTGGCTTCACCCAATCTGCTTGTTATTCCTAGCATTCATTTTTGGAGACATAACAGTGTATTATATAACAAAATTTAAATATTAATATGATTGAGATGTACATGTGTACACATGCGCACAGATAGACACACTCACATTTTTCTTTAGAATTAAGATTCCTCAAATGTCTGTTTTATCTATTCTACTGTTTCAATGCAGTACAGAAAATTACCAGCTAACATTTGGATTCCAAATTAATTTTCGTCTTCCACATAAATGTCATAATAACCTAATACAGTCATAAACGGCTTAACTTCACCACTATTTCACTTTGAATTTAGATAACTAGTTGCAGTAAACCAGTTCTCCACTCTTAGGCTCAAAYGTACCAACCTCAACTTGGAATTACATTCCCTGTAGGTATACACTACTGGTTTCAGTTCAGTTATGGAGGCTTCGTGCTATARAAGGGTCAACCCTGTATGCATGCATCTATTTGGTACTTAAAAGAGGCAGACTTGGTAGAGCTGTGGATAATCTGCTGTTCCCATTTCTCATCCCTACGCAAGTATTATAATATACTAGATAAGCAGCTGCTTGCATAAGAAAACATGAGATATTTCATGAGGATCTGCATTTGGGTGCCATTTGAGGATTACTGGTGATTCTTCTGATTGAGTGCTAAACATACGTTGGCATATGTTTATACGCTAGAACAAGTAACTGAGAGCAGGATTTATTTTGAAGCTTTTAACTGGAGAACTATTCCACTAATGGTCTGCAMGGGGCTGGGATTAATTTCCTAAATGTGGTTGGTTGTTGCTTTTTTGAGGTGGCATATAGTATCCAAGACATCTACATGGGTCTGGCAGATGTAACATGGGAGTTATAAACTCTTGTGGACCATTTGCTAGGAATCCATCAGAATTTTCTTTCTCAGATTGGGCTAGGCAATTTTTAGGCAGCTCAGAATTGACCCCTGAGTTTCCACAGACTCCRAGGAGAATTTAGGCACTTGTTATACCTGTAGACACTCACATATAGACACCAAAATGTAAGTGTTGTAATCTTAGAAGAAATCCCATGCTGAATAYTTAGTCCATGGCTGATAGTCAGCTAGGCTGTGGAGATCAAGGTATTAATTTGGGTTTCCCATGCTCTAAAAACAGTTGTGCTCTGTATCACATTGATGCAACTCCTGTTGAAGTTTCCCACCCAGCCTCCTTTCTTACCAGTCTTTTTCTTTTATATAGTTTTCCTATCACACTGAGAGGAGACCCATCTGAGATCGGTAGGTCTGTTGGATTAGTGTGACAAGGAGCTGAGTTGAGAAGTGGAAAGTGACAGTGTGTAGTAGAAATTCACATAATTAGAGAAATTAGAAAAGTTGTGAAAGAAAGACAGGAGCTGAGCCCCGAGTCAGAACTGTATACCTGTCTTGTTTCCTGTTACTCAGCCCCATTCCTTGACTCCTAGTAGAKCTCTCTCTACTTTGTGAATTTTTTCCGTCTTTATTTTTCTTATAAAATTATTTTTTATTAAAGTGTAATTGTATTCATGTCCTTATCTTAAAAAAAAAAAAAAAAAAGTTTAACCCAGAAGATTGAAAGAATACGGACAGTGGTACTACAGGACCAGTCTGCTT
The DNA here is from genome assembly GCF_003343005.1 of Rhea americana. Classification (NCBI taxonomy): domain Eukaryota; kingdom Metazoa; phylum Chordata; class Aves; order Rheiformes; family Rheidae; genus Rhea; species Rhea americana. The sequence continues at coordinate 2,183,947 of NW_028186701.1, forward strand.
TTGCGTGCTGTAGCAGAACTAAAGAGAGAAATGGTAGAGCCCAGGGAGAGATCAGGGAATACTTTCTATCTGTGGCTACACCTCCCGTCTCTTCAGCCTTCATCATGACTTTCATACCTTCTTGAGATATGTTTTATTTCTTCCTTGGCAATCCTTTCATTTGAGAAAGAATGAATGAATGGGTTTTGAATACAGCTGCGTAATTGAAAGCCTCAACTTCCATTCTAAGTGGAAAACTGAATTCTGCCATGGACTGTGAGGGCACTTCCTTAGCATTAGAGTATTTCTTCTGTAAGATGCATACATGTTATGAGAGACAAACTGGGCCTCAGTTACTGAACTTAGTTTACATTTGCTTTTTMTCAAATCTCCTTTTCCCCCCTTCCTGTGAAGCACCTGTTCCTTTTTTATTTATTTTTTCCTGATTTCTTTATCTCTTTGTGACTAGAACAACCTGTTTCCATCACTGTTTCTCTCTTGGTATCTTTCACTTTTTCAAAGAACTGTGCAAACTCTGGAGCACCAAGAAACCAACTTTGGTGAATTCTTCATTCTAACAAGATGCGCAGAGCTGTTTGAAGAATTGTGCACACAGAGAAAGATCTTATGAGCTTTATGAGATTGTTCACTCTTCAGACCCTGAGTCAGGTCTATGTGCTTTTTTTAGATAAAGTATGCACTGACTTATCAGTCAAAATCAACAATTAAAGCTTCTCCAAATTAAGAATTCAGATTTTTCTCTCATAATGATCTCACTAGCAAGGAACGTGGCACAATAGGAAAGAATCTGTAGAGCAGAATAGTTAATGCTGAGGACTTGATGTCCACACAAAATGAATTTTTGAGAGTTTTATCTGAGGTAGCTCTAGTCTGGTCCAATGGTAGCTAGTGTGCCTTAGGTTCTCTCTTGAAGCACATCCTGTTGATTTAYTCTAAAASGAATCCAGTTCATGTGCTCTGAAATTACTCTATGATGTCAACCAAAGGGTGGTAGGTGGGGATGGCCAGGAAATCATTTCAAAAATTCATTTCAGATAAAAGTGTTAATGTGGAAGCACCTATGTTATTTTAGTATTCTTCTTATTCCTGATCAGTTTTTAACAGTTGAAAGCCAAAAATCAAATATATATATAATCCCAAAACACAAATAAGAACTTCAGATTTCCAAACCCATGAAGATTTGTACACGCCTTGCATTATCAGTATTCTTGAAGATAGTATATGTGTCTGCACTGCAGCCTCTGTTGTGATACACCTATAGCCATGTAGCCAGTGATGCCAGTGCATAGCCATTGTAAAGACAAGTTTTTGAAGCTCTAATGTTTACTCAGCATCTCAAGCTTTTGAAAAGCATACTGAACTCTTTACCACGGTAACATTACTGTCAGCAATACCCAGCTTCAGTGTTGGCATAGCTATGTCCATGCAAGCTACAGCTATCAAAGGAACTGAGTGAAGAAATGTCCTATGTGTGCTTTCTTACAACAAGTAAAACAGCTTTAACRTTCAGAATGTCACCTGAATCAACTCTGGTAGTTTTAGAATGTGTTTGGACAAATTTGTGAAAGAAAAATTTGTCAAGGGGCGTTAAGCAAAGAAACGGAAATGACTGATCACTTAGGCTTTTGGATGCTGATCCCTTCTGCCTTTGCGCTATTCCTTTGTGCCTTTTTGTAGGCATCAGACCTTGATCATGATCAAAACAAAGTGCTGATATAGGTGAACCTTTTATCTTGCTCATTAGCTTTGTCTTTATTTYGTGATTCAAGATGTCCACTGTCCAAGACATCCATTTCTTCAGTGAATTTAGATCAAGCTATTGGGACTAAATTTACTCAGATGAGTAATGCCACTAAKTTCCCGGAAACATGCAGAAAACTATGATTGTAGTTCCAGTTCTGCAGGGCATTGTATGTGTACAGAGCTGTTCTCTAAGAGGGGCTTAAGGATTAAATGTAATAGTACTGTACACTGAAATAGAAAGTGTGATAATCTTAGTTAAAGATCTTGATTATTGCTGCAAGAGCAGCACAGAAGTTCCCAGTGCCTGCAGTGAAAAAAAAAAATCTTTTGTATGGTTAGATGAATATCCTCTTGTTTTCTGTAACAGAAAGAAAGTTCGTGGTGTCAGATTGTGCCATGCTGGCTCTATAAAGCTTCCTCAGGTGTCTAACTCCTTTCTTTTGCAGTGGTGGTTAATCACTTGCAGAAAATGSTTGTTGTATCACACACTCTTCCACCATGCACATTATCCCTTAATTATGTACAACTAAGCCCCTCTTGACTATAAGACATGTTGTTTGTTCAGATGCACTTACAAATCCATTTTCTTATCAGTTCTTTGCTGAACATTTACACAACGGGGTACTGTTTAAATATGAAAATAAACCTTTTTTTTAAAAAAAAAAAAGTTTGACCCACCCACCTGGCCTCCATCTGTGACTGTTCTGTCTCTGCAATCTGTTGTCTGCTTTTCCTCAGCATGTTCTTTATCTTTTTGGATGGCTGATATCTTTGAGCTGCTTTATTGCCCCTCCCTATTTTCTCTGTGTTTAGCAGAAAGTGACATTTCCAAATCGTAAGGATCAGCCAAGCAGATYTGATACACTCTCTGCATTCAGATACAGTTCTGCTTAGGGTGTGCAATTAGTAAAGACAACTTCATTTCACAGTATCACAACTCATGCCGCACTATTTGGAATTAAAGCATTGTGAGAGTCTGGGAAGTTTTCTCATAAAAACTTGCAACAGATAAATCTGTCAGAGTTAACAATGTTTTTCTTACTACAGACTTACCAAAGTGAAGAAAGAAAAAGTTTCTTCRCATTTTCTTCCAATTCAATTTCATATCAGTGAATTACCATAGTAATGCTTTTCCTTTTTTWTTTTTATTCTTTRTTAAAGGGAAGGTGTGTGTTTGTAATCTCTAATAAATTGATACTCCAATCTTTAGATAAATATGTTACATTCAGTTTTTATTTTGTAAGTTCATAGTTACAACTTATAGAGACAGTTTAAATTTCCAGTCTACATGCATTGATTAAAGTTTTGTCGGTTTCAGTGAAACTGGAAATGAATCCTTCTATAAAGGAATTAAAATATACTTTTGTTTCTTTTTCTGAAATATCTCTATTTCTCCCTGCTCCAAATATAATTTGTGGARAATAGTTCCATTTTCTCATAAATATTTCTCCATAGGCACAATAGTGGATTGATAGGCATGAGCATTTTTTTTTCTCAGTAAGTAGGACAATCAACGTTAAATGTGGGACTATCTGACTCTAGGATCTGGACCTAAAGTTACTTTTCGATTCTGTAGCACAGGTGTGCAGAAGTGGAGTTTTTTGCCCTTGTGAGTTCTTAAAAGCTAGCCTTTTGTTTGGATGGATTTGCCTGCTGTATAATGATGGCCCTGAGGAATGTGTTAAAGAATCCCGTGAAAAGGTTCTGCTGGATTGAGGCCTGGAATGGTAATGGTAGGTCACTATCCAAAGGAAATAGAAATGTGTTATTAAGTTATTTTAAATTCATTTCAATTGGAAAGCTTATAGGGATGTCTGCTTCTTTACGAATAAGCCCTTTGGATTTCTTTCTTGCCAGCCAATCATTAAGCACCACTACAGTTAAATGAAGTTATACATCTACGTCAAGTGGATTCTGTCAAAGCATCAAAAAATGCACAGCAAGAGGTCTGCTCACACCACTTCCTTGAGAACTTTATCTGTGAACCATATGCTCTAAGACTCCCTGAAAAGAGCTCAGTAATTTAGGCTGTGACATAAAGATTTCAGATTATTCTGAGGCCTTCATAGGAAACTCTCCCATTATATTTGTTACYGGACAATTGCAAGACAGGATTTTGGGGCAGCCAGGGTGGATCATCTGTGTGAAGAGGGAATCTATGGCCTAAAGGTTGAATGAGGAAGCCTAGTACTGTTTTCTCCATAGTAATGTAAGAAGCTACACAGTTTGTATTTTTACTATGTTTGTATTTTACTAATACGTTGTTTAAGCATTGCTGCTGCAAAAAGTGGTKCCGTCATTCTCAGCCTCCTGCTCCTGTGCTATGCCTTCATAAACATTTTAATGGTTGTAAACTGAAGAACCGGTAAAGTTAAGAGCAGCAAAGAGCAAAAACATAGTTTTACAGTGGTATGTCTGAAGATTTTGCAAATAAGGCTCTACTGACATATGAATGATCACACTTGATCAAGAAATTATTCTTTATGTCCTGCAGAAGTTGATTCATCCTGGGGAATCCCTGCACCAGTGTAGGAATATTGTACATTGTATTTTGGACATCATCAGTCCTGAGCCTTTGTGCAAATCCAAACTTTCCGATCATCCACGCTTTTAGTAACAAATGCTAGGCGACCTTCTTGTCATCCTGGGAAGGAAAACTTGGCCCAATAACCTCCACTGATAGTGTACCTGCTTTTGCTATGCCTGGTCCTAGACTGCCTGTGTCCCACCTGCACTTGCCACATGGCTGAGATCAGGCTTTTCTAGAAAGTCCCAAAAGTGGCAAGTCTGAGAAGTACTTTGTTGGAGGCATCCGTTATCCCTGAGGACAGCAGCAGCTCCCTGTTTCCCCCAGGCCGCAGTCATTGGCAGTCAGAGGACAAGTTGGAAACAGGATCTCTGCACGCCCAGATCGGTCGGTGTGAATTCCTGGTCAGAAGACTCTTGACAACCAAACCAGCATGACTRTTACTGTTCATTTAGTAAGGCAGATGAGAGCCTTTGGGGGCTTAATGCTTGTGTTAGGCTGTCGTGTCGGGGGACAAGTCCRCTCCTTGGAAAAGGTCATAGGCCCAGAGCTTTACCACAGCAGTGCTCCGCAATGATGTAGCTATTTAGAGTGGCATGGCCTTTTATATTGTTTGAATTGAGATAATGAGGTTAAAAATTTCTGAAACAACAGGTTGTTTAAAAAAAAATAGTAACCAGAACTTTCAGTTCTGCAGTGTATTTCCACCTTTAATGTTTTAAATACTTTTTTCATGAAAAACAAAGGCCTTTGTTATAACAGAAGTTCAGACAAGATAACCAGAAGAGTCCCATTGTCTTTGCATTCAAAGACATTTTTATGAATTATTTTTAAATTTTCCAAATGAGTTTATTAAATACCAGATTTTAGTGTACTTTGTGTGGGGGGAAAAAAAAAAAAAGTAAAAACAAAACAAACTCCTGGAACTGTATTATTTTCATTACTGCTTGGAGCTTTGGTGGTGTGTTTTGTTCTGTGCAGAAAACAAGAGAGAACGTTCCCCAAAGATGTTTGCAATCAAAAAGCCTGAATGTGCATTAAACACCTGGGTTTTTCTGTGTATGGACAGAGAAGGTATGGTGTACAGAGCCTGTCTGATTTCCAAAGAGTWGGGAGCTAACATTGTAGCACAGAGAAAGAACATTGTATAATACAAGCTGGTTTGTAGATTATAAGGAATTTTTGGTGCTTTATTGTTTGAGCTACGCCCAGAGGACAGAGAGGCAAAACAGCTAATGTAAAGAAAAAGCTGATGAAAACAATTTCTTGTACTGACTTCCTCACCAGTAATTTTTTTTTCCCTTTCTTATTGCTGTTAGAGCTGAATTTTTGCAAAATTCAAGTTCAAAAAGCAGAAAAAGATCAAGAYGAGTATATGACATTTTTAGCATATTTTTTTTCATGCATCTATTTAGAGAAAAAAATCRGCACCTGTAGTGAAGTTTGCATAGCCAATTTCTTTTCTTGTAGCAATTTCTGTTACCTGGTACTGCATGAAAGTGATATATCATTCCCCTAAGTTACATAAATATATAGTTTTATTATTAGAACATAGTAACTTCCATTACATAAGTTCCAATGATAGCTGATAGTCTTAAGTTTGATGAATTTTTGGTTATCATAGTGTTGATCCCAGTATTTTTATAAAATAAAAATAAAAAGTTAATAACTAAATATCAAGTCAGTCAAAGTGGAAAAAACAAGAAAAAAATTGCAGAAGTTATGAGTAAATCTAATGTATTTTTCCACATTTATATTTTGCATTAATTCTCCAAGTGCTTGTAGAACCTTCTGAGCAAGACGGATTAAGTTTCTAGTGCTGCCAAAATTTCAAGCATGAATCTATTTTGTGTTGAGAGGAACCTACATCACACCCTAAAAAATGCTTCCAATCTAGCTAATCAGTTGAGCAGTCACTTAACTTTGGGCAGAAGAGTAAAGGTTCTCTAGCATCTTGCAGAGTTAGTCTTGGGGTGAAGGGACAGTGGAAGAGAGAGAAAAAAGAATGAATGAGAAAGCCAAAGTTTCTTTTCTCCTTTTGTTTCCCTAACCCACCTTTCACTTGTGCATTCTGTGTTTAGTAAGAGAATTCCAATCTGTCTGCATTTTTTGAGTGTTTGTATATCTCACATGTTAATTTTGCCATGTTTCATAGTGACTTTAGATTTGTAGTTCTCAGGAAGCCCGTGTTCTTCATGTGTCCCATGAGAGGAACATGTCGAAATCTTTACAAACTCTTAATATRTAGAGAAAGATTACATCATAGCCTTAATGTACAACCTTAGTTTATCTAGATATTTAATTCTGCTCAAGACTGCACTAGAATATCTTTAATTCCTATTTAAATGTAGTTTTTTATCTTCTCATTCATAATCTTTAGGTTACAAGTAATTTTACTGTTGCAGTATAAGTGAAGTTGGATATTCTTTGATTTGTGGGCTGTGTTCTTCTGCCTGATTACTTTGTCCTTGTATATAAATTAGCCAGCAAAACACTGCAGAATATTGCTTTGTGCCTATGAAATTTCTTTGCAATCAGCTAAGTTAAATAGTCAAGCATCYTGACATACTCAGTGGTTTTTTGTCTTTCTTGTTTTTAAGTAAAACTGTAGAAAGTTAAAGGTTTCATTTCATTCAGCGGAAAAAAAAAAAACGAGTAAGATACTATTGTTTAACGGACTTTCTGTTTTTGGATACTTATTTATATGGACAGCAGTGTGTGAACGTCTCTCAAAAGACCTTAGCAGGACTTTAGAAAACAAGGACATATTAAGCTTAGGAAGTGAATATGAGGTCTGAGACTCCTAACGGGCAACAGCAAACATTCATTGAGATGATGGTATGCAGCCATGGGACAGCCTTATTTAGATATGTCATTCACACTATAGCTGAGGCACCGTTAAGAGTCTTTGAGTTTACTCTGGCTAAACCATACAACATAATTCCTTGGTTGAAACATGAAATCTTTAGATGCTGTTGCAGTTTAAAAATCAAGCTAAAATAAACATCTTTTTCAGCTAGACATTTATCATTGCATGGTAGTTAGACAAATAAAATACCACAGTCTGAGATCCTTATAAAACAATATATATTAGGTGCCAGAGAAGGCATAACAGATGCCATCTCTCACTATAAAAGTAATTTACAGTTTTGAACATAGTCATGACTTAGACATACGCAAATTATTGGAAAAGGGGATCAGAGGTTATAAAGTCTCCTTTTGTTACTKGATTTCTTATGTCTGCTCTTTCACACTGAAATCCACATTTGGGAATTATTGTTTAATGGCCTGCTTTCAGTTTATCTAAACTTTTCAGATCTGTTGGCTAAAATGTGCCTGTGGCTAAAGTCGTGATCTAATAGCCAAGTGTGTCATAAGAGAATAACACCCCCAAACTTTTTTTCAAATTTTTATTTTTGATACCGTGCAGGATTAAACATTAATATTTCTGGTGTCTCCCATGCCAAATTGTCATATGTTTGTAGCAGGTTAATACAGAAGGGGGTTGACAAATCTTCCTATAATCTCTGCCCCATGTTGTTTTCATCCTCCTTGTATGCTGCTCATTTTTGTTGTGAAAAACCCTAATATATCAGTGACAGGAGGTCTGGATTTGTGGCTGACTGTTATAATTACTCCCACTGAGACACTGTCAATAGGATTAAAATAAAGATTCTGGACCTGTCCATCGCAGATGAGGTCAGCAACACTAGCAGTGGGAGTACTGTTTCTGCAAGCTGTGCTTTCAGTTTTGAATTATGGAACTATAGACATTAATATGATGCAAATATTTGAAAGCTCCAGTGGAGAAAATCAGCCTTTTTCTGCATTAGCTAAAATATCCATCTGTAATAAATAATCTAACAGAATCTATCTATGTCCTGAGTATACATGTATGTATGTTAATTTTCAAATGTATCAGAGCCCCAGAGAGTTTCAATTACAGAACAATCCGTTTTGCATTTTATAATTAATAAAGTCTTTGCAGCTGCATAACTTCATACAGGAAACATCTGCACAAACTCCTTGTGTATACATAATTTCTTTGAAAAAGAGTTTAGCTGAATTGTCCTTAATGTTCAAGGCTTGGGAAAAGTAGAAAAATGGAGAGTTGATTAGGGTAATGCAAAGTAGATCACAAGAATGGAGGTTTATGTCCACAAAAATATAAAACAAATTCTAGCTGCTGGCTATAGGAAAAAAATACAATGTATAGGATCTCTTTAATGTATGGGCAACTTTATTCAAATGTGCAAGAAGAAGGAACCCAGGGGAAAACCTGAGCTCTACCACAGTGGGCAGTCAGTCTGCCACAGCTCGCAGTGGGCCCARGCTGTTATCCCAAGGTCTTAAGTGATACGCTGCTGTTAAAACTCTGTGATTACTTCTTTACCATTCTTTGATGCTGACCTTGAAAAAGCATCACTTTTTAAACTTTAGTTTCATCTGCAGTGTGCATAAAACTATGGCATGTATACCACTAGAATTTACACTTGATAGCAAACGCAGCCAGTGATGAATAAACAGAATAAACAGACAAACTCTCTTGTTTGTGTAGGACAGTACGTCATCCTTCTTTTTTCTTCCTTTCCATCAATCTACCTTTTATAATGGTATCAAACAGTAATTAGGGCACCTAGTGCTTACGTTTCATTGTTTTCATAAAAACTGAAAAATTATAATCAAAAGCTATATTCAGTCAAATGTCTAACACAGTGAAACAGTTGCCTGCCCTTTGAGGCGCCAGCTGCTGTGCTACTTGGAAGCCCTGCACTTCTTTTACCAACTCTGTTTTTTTCYCTAATTTTTTAATATTACTGTGGTAGCAAATAATTTTCATGATTAATATGTCGCTACCGTACAACAGTTTGCCCTTTYTCCTTTGGTTATATAAACATCAGTTGTTACACATGTCACTCACGGTCCTTACAATRCTCCTGTCATCCCTCCCAGTTTAAGTCCCCTGGCTCTAGTAGAAGCAAAATGAATCTCCATAGTGTTTATACTGCAAAGGCTACATAAAAATGAGCAGTACTTAACACTTTCTTTTTTCCCTTTTTACTGTCCCACAAGTGGGACTCCAGAATGCTGTTTGCTGCTCTCGACATCTGCCTTCATTCTGTCTTCCAGAGTTTCTTGGAAAACTCCTTTTAGAAATACGAATATACARTAAATACATGATTTGATCTCTACCAGGCTGCAGAGGCATGTTCTGAGCTGCTATTTTTCTACATAGGCTCGTTGGCACCTCTAGCTGCAATGGCTTATGACTTGTTATGGCACAGATGCAACAGCATAGTTCTTAGTAACGTGTTAACCTCTTGGTATATACTGGTGCTTCTGGGGTATTAATATTTCCATTCTTTACAGTATTTGTATGACCAAATACATTGGCTCAAAGTGCTTGTGACTGAACCGACTTCACCGGCGTGGGTTAAATGCGTGCTTGAGCGAGCCTCACGCACTGACAACGAAAGTCTGCCCCACTACGTACCAGGTCCTCCCGACACATCGTTGTTAAGGCTGAGTGCGGTGGGCTGGAGAAGAAGAAAGCAAATTAGTCCAAGGCGAGAAAGATTGCCAGTGTCATCTTCACCGAGGTGTTTCCATCGTATACAGACAGAATAGTACACTTCTTTATCTAARGATTTCCGGCAAGGAAGTTTAAATACAAAGTAGCAATACCCCATGCAGCTTCAGACTTCAGTCGTGTCTCATCTGAGGGCTGTTCGCATTGCTGTGTTGTGTGATGGAAAGCTGCCAGCTTCTGAGCAGCCTGAACCTCTTTACTTTATAGAGGAGGTGAGAAGGTTTGCTCCTAGAAATAACCATGACTACCACAGATAAGTAAACAAATCCAAGGTGCCCAGCAGCCCTGGGAGGTCACTGATGATCAGTCCATAGTAGCTGTGAGGCTAAGATATTAAGCAAATAATTGTGACTTGGCTGTACTGTAACTTTTTCAACATTTACTTTTGCTTTTGTAATATATAAAGGAAAGAATTAGCAACTAACTTATGCATTGTTTGTAGGCTGCTTTAGGTTAGGCCAGTAGGTTTCAATCTACTTGTTTATGCTATTAGTAGAATGTGACTTCAGTGTTTAAAACCTCTCCGTGGAATATATAAGACAATCCAAAATTTGGAGCAGCTGATTGAACAAAATAAAAGTTTCATCTGGGAAGAGCTGTTCTACTGAACTAGCATTTGCGAATGACACAYTAAACTGGATAAAATTAAATTTATTTTGTGATTTTCCCCCTCCCCCACCTTTTCCCCKGAAGGTGTTTAGTAACAAAAGTACTCCTGAATCTTAACTTGCTTAAGTAAGATCAAATAGGCTCACATTTTRTTCAGATCAGCAATAGTGAGGATTRTGGCAGCAACATCAGAGTGCTGCCTCTTCAGTTACTGTACTGCTGTTCCCCTTCCACTCCTTGTTTCTGTTGCTCACGTTCTATACYGTGATTTACAGAWCAGGCTTCCTGTATAGGGAAAAAGTGCTGCTGCTAAGTGCTCTCCTGCACCAGTGAATTGCAATATTAAAATGGATGTGATCAAATGCAATCTGATAACTTCAAACTTTACTATGAGATACTTTTGCAAAGCAGTACTTGTACTTAAGAATTACATTGGATCAAAGTATGTGGATTTAAAATACATTAGAGCAAAATACTAAGGTATAATTACTTACAATCTCAAAAAAAATGACCACAGCAATTTGATGAGATAGAACAAAAGGAAAAAAATGAATCAAAAATATTTTAGAAAAATTCTTTCCAATGTATGGTCTGTAGTAGACCACTGGCAAGTCATTACACTTTGATATGTGGTCCATGCATTGCATTTACTTGATAAAGTTTTCAGTTGGCAAGGCTAATGATGAATTTTAAAAATTTCTCCCCAATTTTTGAGCAATAGAAATGTTCTTCTGTTAGGCTGAAAGCAAGGCTGAAAGGCCAAATTTTTGTGATGAATTTAAATTTATGAAAAAATGGGGTAAARGCTTAGTTATATTCCTCAAATGAGTACTTTTAATTATGATGCATACCGTTACTGTTTCCTTCCTAAAGATCTATAAGGTTGTTTAAGTCCTTTTTAAAAGCATCTTTTTATATCATTAAAAACCTCGTTACTGGAATACTCTTGCCCCTTATATTTATGAGGTATGTAAGTTGAAGGGATAGCTATTAAATGTCCTCATATAAGCCTCTTATTGGGGGAAAAAAAAAAAAAAAAGATAATGGAATTGTAACATGGTGCAATGAGTGCCTGAACCTGCTGCCTGTGGTATGCTGTGCAGCAGAATAAATGGCTTTCAGTCATGTAAACTAGCAGCAGACATTCAGATCCTTTGAACTCTAATAAGAAATGCACACTTACTTTAAATAAGTGACCAAGCATATAAATGTCTTGATTAAGTCGTCAGGGAAAAAAAAAGAAAAGGAAAAAAAAAGGTTTTCTGTTTACGTTTTGTTATTTCTGTCTGAAATCTCTATTTTACTCTCTGCTTCTTTGCTTTGTAGTGTTCCCTGCTGAGAAGGACAGACTGGAAACACAGTAGGGATCTTTGCCTTTTAAGTTGCTCTTTGCTTTGGAGAGGGCTACATGCTGGAAGATCCAGTGTGTTTGTCCAGTGTTTTGCTCAGCATGAGGGGAAAATGACTATTTAAAAAAAGGCAGGAAACTATTATTTGGTAATTTTAGCTCCATTTCAATTGGAAGCATTAAAAGAGCAGACAGAAGTTTAAATACGTGTCTTAAGGTACTTGCAAACAAATCAGCTTTTGTGCTTTTTGTCTTTGATCAGGGAATTCTGAAACAATTTTGAATGAAGGTACAAAAGGCTAATTCTGTGTTAAATTTGCCACAACTGTGAATTCAATGGGTCATGTTTGTCCAAAGTGCTTTTCTAAAATTCTTTCTTTCTTTCTTAATAACGTGTATAAAAACTACTGTGGTAGAACTATAGCATGTTTCACAAGCAGAGCTAGATTTTCTCCTAATGCAAACTCATGTCCCTTTGTCAAAGTCAAGRGATACATGTTTTGTATGCTAATTGTCTCTGCCATTTAATTTAGCTTCTATCCAATACTTTTTCAGTGTGGTAACCTCTAAATGTTATGGTGATTTCTAACCTTTGAGAATATTTTTCTTTATAAAATTAATGTATTGATACAGAGTTATACAGAGCCAGAATTTTCTATCATATAATTGGTATGATCCAGTGTTGATTTACCCAGTTCAACAGCTTTTATCTATTATTATCTGAAGTATTGCTGCTGATTTTTTTTTTCTTAGTTGCATAAATTTCATCAGATTAACAAGAGTCGTGGCTGTAGCTATGCCATGGGTCCAGTTCAAAGACCATTAAAGTCAAAGGCACATTCTTCGTTGACTTCAGTGAGATTTGGATAAAGCTCATTGTTTTCATGCTCTTTTCATCACAGTAGTACCAGACAGCTGAAATAACTCTTCCAAATATCAGTGTCTTTGGATACTTTGCACTTCTGTTCTGAGAAAACATACAAGCAAATGTGAATGTAACCAATGTAAATCCTCTCACTCTGAATTCAGTATGACTGTTTAACAGTCTTTAATATTTTGATACCAAGTATTAAATTTCACCCACAGTCCCTTTTCTGTACATACAAGTGATGGATTAAGAAGGTTATATTGTCTGTGATGGTCAGAAAAAAAAAAGAATTTGAAAAGTAGTGCCAGTGAAAAAAAGGAAAAAATAAACCAACAACTCTACTCTATTAGAAGTTTCTAAAGGACTTCTATGTTCTGTTTTTAATAATGACAGTGTTTCTAAATTTTCCCATAACTTTAATGCTGAAATTGAGGCTTCATTTTTTTACAACTTTAGTGATATGTGATCCCCATTTCCTTCTTTCTCCTCCCCTAAACTTCTTGTAGTTCAGCTGTTCTTAAGCTACCTTTCTACATTGCAGTCCTCTGCTTGTAAATATTATTATAAGTGTGTTTTATGGGTCTTTCTGCTTTGGGAACTGTGACAATAGCTGATAAAAGTATTTCTAAACATTTTGGAAGAAAACGTTATGTTTACTTTCACAAGTTCACAGCACACAAAGTATGAAATGATTGTATTCATATTCATATTATCTACCTTTTAACTGTTCCTTGAAAGTTTTAGTAAGTCATTTCATCCCAGATGCCCTGCCTTGTGAGACTGGAGAAACAATTTGTGCAGCTTATGCTRTCTGTCCTCTGCCTCTTTCTGCTTGTTCCTGACAGCATCTTATATCCAACAGTTGTTAATGACTCCTCCTTTCCTGAGACAAGAGTTCATTGGTAGGTTACATCTTCTTTGATTCCTCAGATCGGGGAAGTGTAAGCAGCCTATGCACCATTAATGCCAAATCAGCTGGTTTGGATACCAGAAGCAGTGGTCTTAGAGCAGAGCTTCTCCAACGTGTTTTCCCCTTGTTTAGAACTACTGCAGGTATCTAGCAGTTGCACAGTATTGTACTCTCCTTTGGTGAAAAAAGCAGATGCCTGCTATGTTTCTGTGGCCATCCACATTAAAATACTCTGCTGCCAGCTGCTAAGGAATTTGTATGCTTGTATTTCTAAAAATGTCACAAAATCATTAGTAGCACCATCTGAAAAAAAAAAAGAAATTGTGAGCATAACAACTTGCTTTTGCCAATATAATAGAATGGGCAGTTTGGATGTTCACAGGAATGTATACCTCATATGATAGGGATAGAAGAAAAAGCAGAATAGTAGTCCATGCAAATSAAAACCTAAATTTGTTTTGTTCTCCCTTAGCTTGTGGCCGTGGGTTCTACAAATCCTCTTCACAAGATCTGCAGTGCTCCCGCTGCCCTACTCACAGCTTTTCTGACAAGGAAGGATCTTCAAGATGCGACTGTGAAGATAGCTATTACAGAGCACCTTCTGATCCGCCGTATGTCGCATGCACAAGTGAGTCAGTCGTGAATTTAATAATAAAGGACACTGCTTAACCAACCAGGTGCAGCCATTTRTAGCTAGTTCTCACCAGTAGTTTGCATTGACCTTTCCTATAGTTGAAAGGTGTATTTACAATAGTAAGTGAAATTGAAAGGCAGTGGGAGGAAAGTTGTCAGTGAATATAGGATCAACATAAATATAATTTCCGTATTTGCTTGATATAACCTTGGAAAACATTATATATTGGGTAAATGGGAGACTAGTTGTAACAGCTAGAATAGAGGTATAGTTTTACTGTGGCTTTATAATTGTCTAGGCAAAGTGCTTGATGCAATATAATACCAAAATTAGTAATAGAAAAATGAAAAGTAACCTATGAGGATACGAACTTTGATTGAACTGTAATTGGATCTGGCTTAATATTCCAATTGCAAATAGGCTAACCTACACAGATTGATGGTTTAAATAATGGAAGTCTCCAAGATCCAAAGCCGTACCAAATACTTACGTAAATCATATCAGTAGCTGATAAAGAAGGACTAGATGAATTTGGTGCTCTATTTTTAACAGAGAGGAACACATTCCAAATTCAGAAATTATAAAAGGCTACCTTTAAGGTACATTAACTGATCCTTTTAATTGTATGGAGGAAAAACAACTGAAGGCAGTTGCAGTAAATATACAGCCAATTGTTATCCTGATACCTTAATGGAAAATAAATAAAGCTCTTGCCAAGTGAGTTCAAGGAGGCTTTTATGTAGCCTGTTGTAAAAATAATGGAATGTTTATGTGAAGAAAAATGCTTCAGCTATTTTCTGTCTTAGTAATTAAAATGCTAGCTAAATGTCCCACACTGATTCTGTGTATTTACACTGAGCTTTTCCGTGTCTTACAAAGGACCTCCCTCTGCACCGCAGAACCTCATTTTCAATATCAACCAGACTACCGTGAGTTTGGAGTGGAGTCCTCCCGCTGACAACGGGGGAAGAAATGACGTGACCTATCGCATTTTGTGCAAGAGGTGCAGCTGGGAGCAGGGCGAATGTGTTCCCTGTGGGAGTAACATTGGATATATGCCCCAGCAAACCGGATTAGTCGATAACTATGTCACAGTCATGGACCTGCTGGCTCATGCTAACTACACGTTTGAAGTTGAAGCAGTAAATGGGGTTTCTGACTTGAGTCGCTCCCAGAGGCTCTTTGCAGCTGTCAGTATTACCACGGGTCAAGCMGGTAAGTTTTCATCACTTATGAATCTCAACACTGTGACACCAAGAGAAATTGAGAACATGCAAACTTCAGATGCAGTATAGCAGGAACATGTTTGATGTGTCTAGCTCATTAATCTTTTCACTTTKCCAACTAGTTAATTTGAATTTATACTATTTCGTGATAACTTACTCTATTTCTTGACCTCAAGATTGCTTTGAGAAAGCATTCATGAAAAACATATAGCTTTATTATTAAATAGATTTTCTTAAGTCTCTGCAAACAATTATTTTTCTTACGTCATTGTAGGGTCATTCCCTAGTACTTGAAGAAAAATAGATACCATGACTATCTTGTGAAAGTGGTCCCTTTCTCAATATTTTGAAACTCCATGAGAGTCCTAGGTCACTGGAAGATGATTTGGATATCGGACTCTTTTCAGTGTTCATGTCTTCCCTCAGGATTATATTTCTAATTTATTGTATATTTTCAGGTATTTGATTATGAGATTCAGYGAGAATAAGACAATTATTTTTTGTTTCTTATACTTATCATAATCTGACAGGTGAAATGTCAGGGAAAATAAAATCAACCTAGCATATCACCTCAGGAGGGAAAAGGGTTTTAGTTGTCTGTATGAATTCTCYGATTTGGTATTCTGAAATAATAAGRTGCTTGTTGATAAAAATCACATACCTCTGAATCTACAATAGTTCACTCTGGGCTGTTAGCTTAAGAGAGGATAGTAGGAACTAACCGTTTATAGATTGAACARAAAGTCTTAACCTGTACATTAATTACAAGATCTCATTTCCGAAGAAATGTCTTAAAGGAAAATGTGAAGTGAATGACTGATGCTTGCTGTAAGAATAGCTGGCAATGTTTTAAAGGATATCTCATACTTACGTCTGGGAGAACATTTTATTGATTGTGATCAAGCTATTCTTTTTAAATTCAGACATAATTTTATATGAAAATCCTTTACATTAATGCTCTGAACCGAGATCAAATTCACTGTAGATAGGCATGGAACAAGTAGGGAAAACTAGTTATTTTGCACTGTCATCTGAAAAAAGATAATAACTATTTAAAAAAAAAAATCATATAGTTGTTGAAATTGGGCTCTGGCAGGGTTATTTAACTTTCTTGTAATGCTTTCCTGGATCCTAAATACCTATTATTTTGGAACCATCCTCATGACTGAAAGGAATCGTTTGATCTYCATTCTCGTTCTGTTCTTGGAGTTTCTGCCGAGATTATGAGCACAGAGAACATGCTCTGAAACTATTTTTGCTCCACAGATTGTACCATTTTGGCATCTTACTTTTTCATCTTTAAAATACTTCTCTATAGCTCTTCAAATGTCCACAGGTAGACAGTGTTCTGCTCTCTATACATAGTGGTATGAAAGTAGCACATGGAGAAGAGAATTTGGGCTTTTTTCTTYTAGCTAATCGAGTAGGATTTACATTATGTACTTTGACGGTTTAGTGGCACACCAGGTAAATGAAGAGCCAGCGTGTTTGAGTGGCTAGTATCACACCTCAGGAAGATGAAAAAGATATACTAATAAATCTAGCATTTTGCCTCCAAGATAATTCTTTATAGTTATTTCTATTGTGTTTTCATAGTCATAGATATATAAAGTTTCTTTCAGGCCAGATGACATAATATGGTTACCTGTGTTACCTTCTGAATAGCATGAGCTAAGTGGTTTTATGAAATGATTCTTGCATTAAGCTCAAAGATATTAGTGGAGATATAGCTTTCATACATATTACAAAAAAGACACCTAGACTTGACTTAATTATTTAAAGCCATGGAATAATCTTCTTCTGCCTAGATATGTCTTATATATGCAGCTGGGAAGTAGGATACCTGACTCCATCATTCCATGCTCTCCAGTTTGCTGTGGTATTATGCACAGACAAATGTTTCCCACAGTCTACAGAGTGTAAACATGGTCACTTTTGAAAGAAAGGGTCCTCATACACTTATGATTTTGCCTGTTTAGCACTTCTGAGTATCAGGACTTAAATGCTTCCATTGGGCATCTAAAAGGGTTATACATAGGACACAGGTTTTGGCAAATTTGGCTCTCTCTGCTGCAGTTTTCACTATCTGTAAAATGGAAGGAATTATTACCTTTCTTTACTGATCATTTCAAGATTTTCTGATTAAAAATTCTATAAGCATGCAGCATTTTTTCCCTCGAATTACAAAATTCATGTTAAAGAAACCACAGTGGTTAAGAACAAATGCATTCACAGAAAGGAAAGGCCTCTTTTCCATTATTTTGAAACAGCATGTTTTGGATCCTAATACTGATTTCTTTGATTTCTCAAGGAGGAAAATATTTTAGGTGGAACAGACTGATGACTATAATTGAACAGAAAGAGACTAGTTACTCAAAGGAGACTGTTATGCTTCKGTGCTCCTATTTTATTTTACCATGGAGAGAAGAAAAATGTTGGATTTATTTATAGACAAGTAAACTAGGATTCATGCAGCTTTCATTTGTTACTATATAACTGTTCTATACTTTTGGCAAAAATGGCTTTTTCTATGCCCATATTGCTTTTTTTGTGTGTAAATGTGTCTAACTAAACCTTCTTCTTGTGTTATTATGCTAGCACAATAGGTGGCTATATATAATTACTAGGTTCACCAGTTACACAGAAGCTTGCAGTGAGAATTTCTTTTTGTAGTTTTTACTTAATTGAATTGATCCTTTGTGGTCATATTCACAAAATTTAAATCACTGTGTAATGATAACAGGAAATTATTGATAGAAGAATGGGAGTTTGGAACATACTCAATGTTTCTTCACCCACATATAACAAGCTTCTGATGTGACAAAGAGAGCATGTCACAGAGAGGAACCAGGTGGTTGACATAAAGCTATTTATATTTGTGAAAATAACCCAGCARAATGACTACAAGTAGGTAGGCAGCATTTCACATTGCTCACATTGCTGTCATATATACATATGACACACCACTATTCATTCCTTGTGTTCAAAAGTCTTTGTGACTAGCCTATCTATTATTATTGGGCATACTTGTATGCTACAGAGCAGAATCTTGATTTTTTTTTTTTTTGGTTGTTTTGCTTTCTTTTGTTTTTTTTTGAGAAAAGCTTGAAAAGACTGAGACAGAATCAGAGGTAAAAAAATTAAGTGCAATAAGTCCCGCAAGGAGTAAACCATTTTGTTTCATATCTTCTCTATCCAGAATCATATAAAATTTACAAGATAACACCCCYATGTTGCAAGTTGATCTGTGTAAGCCCTTACATCCCTGCAGAATTCAAATTTAAATTTGACTCAGTCCTTGTTACAATAGATGACCGTACTGAAGATATGCAGCTGGCAAACAGCTGAAAAAAACCTTTGCAAGTTTATGGAATGGTTGTTTACTAAGGATAAAATTCATGACTTCCCTAATAGAATATTCACCTTTAGCCAATACTGGAAATTCGTTTTGATCCATCATATTCCTTTCCACAATTTCCGTTTTTTCCTTACAACCCTCAAAGGGCTAATGGAGTTGGCTATGTGTCACAGTAGCTGAATATTCGTCAGATTTTGGTATTTGTGCACTTTCAAATCGTTACAAAATGCATGTGTTTAATACTAATCTTAYAATTTTTTCTTGACACTTTGTAAAAATCTGTTATTGGTAGTGCAATATTGTATATCTTAAAAACTATTTTTCTACATCCTTTCCTCTGCAGCCTATCTAAAAATACTGCTCTTTGAAAAAAGGGTGATATTCATCCAACCTAACTTAACTTTGGGAAAACTTAAGACAGGTTAGATGAATCCTACTCTTTATCAGCATTTGAGAAAATTTTAGTGTCTATCCCGAGCTAGTTTAAGTTGTCTTTATAGTCATTGAAGAAGAAAAAGGAATATCCAAGTGGACATGACATTCATCACATCTTGCAAAGCGAACCAAAAATGACAAATGAATGTAAGAATATAATGCTAACGCCTACTCCCAGACATACTCTCTGTTCTTATGCAGGGAGCACGTCTGAATACGTCTCCCTTCACAGCAAGGGAAAGCTTCTGCAGCACAACTAGTTCGTTGCTACCCATTCAGATCCACTCAATGCTGACAACTTGAAGTGGTTAAAAACCCTGGTTCTGTTCCAAAATCAAGACTCACTGTTAAAAATCCTGATTTTTTAATAGTAGTTTGTTTTTCATTTATTTAGTTGGTTCCCTTTTTTTTGTCCTCCTAGAGTTCCTAATTTTCAGACCTTTTCCTGCAGAAACCAGATCTTGGCACTTTCAAATCTCCTCTCCCCTCCCCCCCAAAAAGCACTACCATTGGTTTATATAGCAAGATGAAATGAATAAATGCATAAAAGAAGCACAGCTATCTATTCTGTAAAGCTGGCTCTGGTTCTGCCTTCCTTAGAAATTTCTGAAGTCTATCTGAAGCAGCAAGAAGCTGTGTAATCTCCCCAACTCTATGTCCTCCTTTGCTTGTTGTTGTCGATCGTTTATTTCTCTGTTGCTCCCGTTCACAACTTCCCCTGCTCTCAATTATCTCGGCTCCTTCTTGAAAGTCTCTTCTTTCATAGCCTCTGTGCTATTGACCATCTGTTTGTGCCCTGTTCCCCATCAGCCTCACTTGAAGCTGACTTTCCTTTAGCAATAACCTATCCATGGCGAAGACAGCAATCAAGATGATGTACAAGGGTGGCTTTTCTCGGTGCTTCAACCAGCCCTTCACAGGTCTAGATCTGTTCTTGCTTCTCTCGTTTCCCCAAACTTCATGTTTCATTTGATTTCCTGCTAGTGACTGTGCTTTTTCAGTTATACTTCATCTTCTAACCTTCAATTATAGATCAGCTTTCCTACATGGTTACACCATCTGCATATATATTTGAAAAATATTACTTTAAAAAGAAATTTAATTACAAAAATCATAATTTTCTTCTCTTTTGGACCAAATGCATTCCACCTGCTGAGCTAGTAGAATTATTTTATATAAAAGTCACATTTCAAAACCAATATTCTTGAACCACTTGCATTAAGCTGTGTATCTCAGAAATGCATGTTATGATGATTGCACTTTGGGTTACGATTTTGTTTGGCTTATTTAATGGGAGCTACAAAGATGTTACTGCTAGTGCTTACTAATAATTTTTGAGATATATTCTAATTTGTTTTTACTTTTTTTCTAGACCAATAGACAGAGTAGTTCTTTTGTAAGTAGTTATTCACTCCATGGCCACCAACTGAAAAAGGATAAAACTAGAGTGGAAATGAATTACATATGCTAGTTATTATTTCCCTAGTTTTTTATATGTCTTTTCAGTGCATTTAAAAAATGGATTAGGTTATTTCTGTGGAACTAAAACTGTCTATTGATCTCAAGACACATTACCCCAAACTAATGTTATAGATATTTTGGCAGGAGGTGGTAACTGCATTTATGCCCAAATTAAGCTGATGGATAAAAAACTTGAGAAGAATTCCCCTCTCTGTAAAGCAAATGCCATCAAATTTAGGGAAAGCAGTTTGTTCATTCACTGATTGTATCAGGTCATATTTTAATGTAGCAAAATGCATAAGGTTAAAATGCATAAGATATTATAGAATTGCTAGCTAGGTCATCATTATAAGATTCATGCTAAATGTTATAAATTTGGGGGATTTTCACAACAAAGGAATTAACTATACAGGAAAAAGTTTGATATAGCATATGATATTTAGACATTTATGATAATATTATATGTACATTTATTCATACAATGTATGTGCGTATATATACGTATATACACAAACATATATACATGTATGTATATAGAAATCTGAAATGACAACATGTTTTTGAAAACTTACTGCAGATTATCTCATTGATAGTAATTAATTTGTTCTAATATTTAAGCAGATATTTCTATCTGAAAGGTAGGAGAGAAAGCAGAGAAGCAGATGCTAGCTGTGTTGCTTTGGGTCTGATCCTGCACCGCTGAGGCCAATGGAAGTTTTGTCGCGGACGTCAGTAGGAGCAGGATTTGAACCTTATGCCCTGTCAGAATRCACAGGACCCAAAGCAATGGGCACTTTGACACATCCTGACGGGAAACTTTATAACACATTTTGGTAGTGACTGTCACAGGTCAAAGTTTTTTTGTACATCAGTTCCTGGCTGAATATCATTTTGCATTACCTTTTTTGTTTGTGTGTGTGTTTGTTTATTTTAGAAGTATATTAGAAGTATAATTTATTTTGTTTTTCAACTAGGTTTCAAAACTCTTCCCTGTCTAGCTTTACTGTAGCAGTTTTTTTTCATCTTTTTTTATCAAGAAACAAAGCTTTTCTGGTGCCTATGAGAATTCCACAATATTTAAAAATAAAACTAATGGGGAAATAACAGGAAACTAGAACCTCCAGCTATAAAGACAGTATAAACCTCCATCTTAACACAACCAAAGGTCTGAATTAGAAACAGACAGCTCAAGATGCTATATTTGTTAGATGTTTGGTAATAAACTGCTGGGAGGAGCATGACAGCCCACTTCCCAGGCAGTTACTTCCCCATGCGCTGAGCTATTGAAATGGTAAGTTATGTCACCACAGACAAATGTGCTCCACTAAATCAGACTTTCACCAGTTACATGACAAATAAGTGTGTATTCAAGGAAGMAACTGAGTGACATAAAGTAAAACTTAGCTAAAGAATGGAGAGAGTGTTTTACCAATGTGACGGAGGGGACTTGGAGGTAACTTTCAGTTTTAATGTTACAAATACAGGGAAAACATCTCCTCAGATGTCCATGACTTACACAAATTGTCACATTGAAAGTGATCATGAAAAATTAATCCTGATCCTGAAAAGAAAAGAAAAGAAAAGAAAAGAAAAGAAAAGAAAAGAAAAGAAAAGAAAAGAAAAGAAAAGAAAAGAAAAGAGTGTGGTAACATCACATTTTCTATGTCCAGTTCCAGAAAGGATTGTAAAATAAAAGAGCCCTATCTGTGACTCCTACTGGGTGGATTATTTTAGCTCCTTATAAATATACTGGGCTACTTCTTTCCCTTTACCCAGAGTTAGATTGTTTCTCATGCCCATAAACCCTTCTGAACTGAGTGGAAACTAAATACTACTCTTTGAGATTTATTATACTCTTTGGAGATAATCTTATATTTAGTTCTGAGAAGAGCTTCTCTACCTCAAAGACTTTAAAGATGCCTACAGTGCAGACAAGAAATCACTTGATACATTTATACACACTGGTACACCGTTTAGTGTAGCTAATTATCTCATGTGCAAGGAAGGAGCAATTCTGTAGACCTTTGATTTTGGCATCAGAACTGTGACTCTGCATCTTCCTTTCTTGCTTCCTTTGAGCTGTGATATGGTGCCTGGGCGCAGGATCTAAATAAGTGCTGAACACCATCAGCAGGATCTCATGAAATCAATGTATTGATTGTGTTTGTTATGTTGGCCAAATGTATAATGTTCTGACCAAAAAGATTTTATGTTCAAATGCAGATAAATGCTTATTCTGAAACTTCAGAATTTCCGTAGGAAATCGTGTTAGGCAAAATACTGTGATGGCTATATTTAGATCTGAAAGTAAAGTACAATGGCAAAAAGCTGACAAAAAAAGAAAGGCCTATTTTTGTTCTGTCATAGATTTGCTTGAAGACTTCTTTAGTTTGTTTGCTTAAGCTTCATAATAACAGTGCCTAGCTTGCCTCATAAAAGGATGGTGAGGATTTGTTTTTCAGTATTTGCAAAATAGATTTGAACTCCTTCAAGTAACAAAACCGTGAAATATTCGTATTAGTATGACAGAATAATATATACTTTGTCTGAATTAATCTAACCAAAAAACACTGCTTGTGAGTTATAATATCTTACTTCAGTACAGTGTAATTTATTAAGATGTTTCATTTGCTTTTGTGTGGACTTTTTTTTTCTTCCTAGAAAGAACAAATTCAGAGAAAAAGAATAGGATCATACTAATTGCTAAATAAGATGTTAAAAGTTCTGACCTTGAAATTTCACAATATTTGATTATTTGTTTCACATCTTTTGAAGAATGTGTCCCATTGTTACTTAGGGAAAAAAAAAGGAAAGAAAAGAAACAGAACCTTCTGCGTGCACAGTTGCTTTTAGATGGGAAATGAACATCATTATTGAAAGACACTATTGCAAATGCATAAAYACTTTCATCTCTGAAATCCTAATTGAGCTTGTATGTGGTAAATTATAAAATTCTTTAACTGTAACACTTTACATGGTGAAGCGTTTGATTTGATTAGCGTGGCACAGAGCCAGCCCACTGTAATGACTCCCGTGGAAATCTTTAAAAGAGAAAAGATGGCTCATACAAGGAGTGCTAAAGAAGTTTCTCCRTTAATGATAGAACAGCTAGATCTGAGACTTCTAGATGGGAGAGACTGCTCACACTAGTGCCTGTTTAATAAATGGCTGGTGAATCTCACAGCTAGTGTAGTTTGTATGCCAAAAACACACTGCAAGAAGAGACAAAGAATGCCTTGATCCAGAGCTTTCTTAAAGCAAGGTCCACTCCACCACTTGGTGTTGAAGCTCAGTATCGTAATTAACTGTCTAGAAGGAGGCGCCAAGTAGATTTGTGCAGCATTTTAAGGCAATGTAGTTCCAGCCTGCTTTATTCCTGTTCTGACTCCTGAAATGGAGTCAGAGATTCTGGTACTCCTTTTTAGGGACAGATCATTTTTTATTCATTTGTTTATTTTTTATTTGTTGCATGAGCCAACAATCTTGCTTTTTGTGGAGGAAAATTAGAGTTTTGGCTAAATAATACAAATCCTTCCCTTTGGCCTCTGGTCCTTTGGCAATATAAGAAGTATTGATGGCTCAAGAATGAGTGATTCACTTCTGCCTGGCAAGAGTGGGAAAGATATCTGAGCTGGGTTAAAAAAAAATCAGAGTAAAACACATTTTTACCTAGTAAAGAGCTGGGCTTGATCTTTCTGATGCTTCTGCGATAGTAAGAAGGGGGGACATCTTCCCTAACAGCAATAATTGTCTCCACTATGACATCTCCATAGGTGGCAGCTGATWTTACAGGCTCTAGAACAGCACAGGAAATTAATATGGGTGGGCAGATTTTGCCATCTCTTAGAGTTTGCTGCTCTATGCAGTTTCTTCTTTGCTTGTGATAGAAACAGCCTTGATTGCATAGGATGCCTTCCTAATTTAACAGTGATATCTATTGCTGTTTAGTGTGTAAACTATTTTGTGCAGTTTGACATTTCTGTAGTCTTTCCCTGATACAGGCGAAATATGTCATTGGATCTATTTCCAGGGGAAATTCTCAGGGCAATTTACTGAGGAAGCCATGGTTGAAAGCTGCAAATTGACAACAATAAAAGTGTTATCCTGAGTTCAATACTTAATGTTAAGATAGTAGATGCTGATTATCTTTTTCTTTGCTTTGTTAGTGATGAATGGAAGCAAATTTGATGCAGACAGCAATCTGGTGGAATGATGCAGAGCTATCTATGAAAACATCTGTACTAATCCACCAATGCAGTAAATTATAGCTACAAGCAAAAGACATTGATCCAAGAGGATCATTAGCAGCTTTAACCAACTGATCCAAGTAATAGGGTAAATGAGAGAACATTATCAAGATTTGATTTTTACAGCTGCCAACTACAGTTTCTAAAATGTGGTTATCCCTTTCTTTCAATTTCCACCATTTTATGGCTTAAGTTTAGTATATGCTATGGTAGGCAGCCAACAAGGATCAATTAAGTGCTAAAATACACAGGAAAAAAAAAATTACCTAGCCATCATGCACTCCATTTGCCAGGAGGTCAGTCACAAAGGGAGGGATAATTGCTGCTAGCCAGCGAAATTAATCGGGGATGAGCCAGAAAGGATGATGTATGTTCGGTGACAAAGTACGTGACAGAGATGTACGCATAAACCTGTAGCTGCTTGCCTGGTTGAGGACACAAGGACAAGAGAAGGAGACCTGTGAAAAACAATTAGCATGGCTTCAGAGTGAGCAATTCTCAATTATCCATAACGTGTCGACATCAGATAATTAGTGTCCCAATTTTTAACAATATTTGGTCATTAACTACAGAAGAATAGGCAAGATCAAGAGCAGGGCCATTTGTCTGAGCTAAGTGTTACATAACTGCATCTGCATGTGAACATAAGTCAGCTAAGTYGTGCTTATGATAATGACACAGAAATCTTCTTATTGTATGACCAACACAAATGTCCTAAATTCTAGCTTATAAACTGCATTTTATGTTTCTGTTTCTATTTAAGCCTGTGATTGCAACCCACAAAATAAAGCAGCCTTTAATAACTGTAGTTTAAACTCCATAACTTGCTGATTTTTCATATGCTCACTTTAGTTTTCAAGCTAATACACATAGCAAGCAGCATAAGTCGTACGACTCAGACCATTTTTGTGTTGAATACATGCAAATTAAGAAAGGGTTACTTTAATTTGGTTTTCTAAACATACTAGGTTATGTGTGTGTGCTATAAGTATATCTCGTTGGACAATTTGCTTTCAGCTACATTGCRCTCTGTCAACATTCTTTGACCAATTTTAACTGTTTCACAGAAAGGTTGAAGTCTTAGGCTTRTACATGAAGTTAAGAGTCTAGTGAAGACCTATGCCTTACTGAATGAGCTGAATCATGTGTTAGGCATTAGAGGAATTCTACGTGAGAGTAAACACAGAAAACCATAAAAATATTCACAGAACTTCTAGTAATTGTCTAATATTGGAAGTGCAGTAGCTTTCTTCATCCTTTTTTCTGCTGTATACTAGTACAAAGAGAGAGGAAAAAAAGAGGGGCAGATGCTTTTAGAACATTTTTCAGAATCTGAAAGCTAGATATCGCTTTCTCTGAAACGAGCTGTAAGACTTTAGCAATCAGGTGCTGTCACTATAATTCTTAGCTTTCCTTTTTGGGAACGATTGTCCAAAACTTCTACCTACGTTTCAACAGCTTGTTGCRCACAGTTGTCCATTGAATCCAGGCTTACTACTCACAGGCATACATTTACAGAAGCTGACCCTTCAGTTCCTGTATCTTCTCTCTCATATCTGCTGATGAGTGTATCTACCATCTCTCCTTTTGACCTCTTCTGGCTCTAAGTATTTCTCTTTTTTAAGTACTCTATTTCCTGACACATCATGGAAGGCTCATTTTTCTCTGCAGTATCCAAGCTCTTTGCAGATAGCAGCAGCTGAGTCAGCAGGCTGGATTCAGAGCTAGCAAACCCTGGTGTTTATGGAGAAATGCCATTTACTTCACTAAAGAGCCTATTTAAGTTCATAGAGCCTCTAATCATGCCTGTGAAATGAGGAATTGGACRTTAATATTTCAGAGCCAATACTCAAATGATCTGTCTCTATGGACCTTCTGTGGAATTATTAAAAAATATTCCCTTGTGTAGCTGAGATCAAAATTTCACCCCGAGTTTTTTTGTTTGTTTGTTTGTTTTGTTTTGTTTTGTTTTGTTTTTGTGTTGTAGCTTTACTAGTAAGGAAGAGGAAGATGTGTCATTACTCTTCTCATTGTGTGAAGTTAATCACATGAAACATTTTAGGGCTCGACAGTCTACTCTGTGATGTTGGCATTAAACTTCAGCATTTAAATATTGGTGGATATTTACATTGTTGTAGTCAGCAGAGATTGATAGTTTTCTTTAGGGAGCGATTCAGAGCGGGAGCCAAATGTAGGAGTTGTGTATTGTCTCGTCCTTAATTATAGAGGAAGCTTTAGATTACCCTCCCTGTTTAGACACCTAAATTAATATCCAAAAGCCAGATGTCATGAATGCCCTCTTCCCAAACATACATATGCACACGTTGATTTCTGCCACAATGTTAATATTAAATATTTAGAAATTTCTTTTTAATAAATGAGCAAAACTAGAAATCATAATTTCTTGTCCTTAGTATTTTAAAACTCCGTAGAAGAATTTTCTAGCCTTATTAGTAGTTCATGTTATTAAGACTATGAGGCCTTTTACTATTGACTGTATTAACTGAGGTGTTTTGTGGGCATATCATAGAATCATAGAATGGTAAGGTTGGAAGGGACCTCTGGAGATCATCTAGTCCAACCCTCAGCGTAGCCCATATGGGGATCTAACCCCTGACCCCGACATTAACAGCACCATGCTCTAACCAACTGAGCTAAACCTACCCCCATCCATATATAGATAGGTGTGTTTTAAAATAAGAATATTTCATTTGATTGTAGTCTTTTAGTATTAATATATAAGTACCTTACAAACAAAATATTTGTTCCAAACTTTCTTTTTATTTTAATATCAGTCAATAGCTCCCATTAAGATGACTGTAGATGCCTTACAGTTTATCTTACCTACAACAAAACATCAATGACCACCCATCGGTGTTATATACTTTTGTCTGAAAGTAGTAAATTAACTCAGCCATCCAGTGGCACAGGATAATTACAAACAGATAACCTTCCATGAGTGATAAATCAGTGTAAGTGAACTCTCTCACCATCCTCCAGGGAGCAGTTTCTCCACCTTTGCCCTAGCAGGTACCCCAGGTTCCCAGAATATTACTACATTCATGGTGCCTTGGAGAGTGATTTCTACACGCCAACGAGAAAAATACCTGTCACGCCTCTGCTGAATACTGCAGTGGTATGGAGATGGGGGTGATCTCTCACACAGACAAGTCTCATCCCGTTTAACAACAGATAGCTAAAAAACAATACCTGAAATTCTTGGATACTAGCGTAAAAGGCAATGAGACCCTGAAGAAGCTGATGCTGTGTTCCCAGTTTACAAAAGCTACGTGAAAGGGACCGGGCCCGCTCTCTGTCCCTGGCATAGCACAGCTCACACTCACAAAGCTACATTCATTCGTGTGACAAAGCATTGAGGTTGCTTGCTGGGGACATTTCTTGGCCTGTTCTAACYTGGAATACCTCTAGCTGGGACAGAGCTGTGTCCAACTAGCTAACCATGCTAATGAATTAACAGTGTATTTAGTTTGCTAGAACATATATATGTATTTATAACCTAAGAGGAGTATAAAATGTGACTTCTTGAAAACATTGTAATAGGCTAATCTCAAAGTAAGAAAACTGTGGATAAAATAGGCAAAATTCCTTTACTGAGGAAGATACCACAGCTGTCAACTCTGGTCCAGATGGTAAACAGCTAGCCGGTCTCTTTGTGTGACATGATTGTATAAACTCGTGTGGATAGAGAATATTTTACCAAACTGGGAACAGTAACAGCCAGTGTCAGAAATTCTGTTTTTGAAATAGAGTTACTCTTTCTATCCATTGCCTGCTCCTTGAGACACCATCTTGTCCAGCTGAATTTGTTCTTTTGTCTGTAATCCACCCTCAGCTAGGAAATGGTTGAGGTCCTGAACTACATTTCCAGATTTTTGCAAGATATGTCATCAGCATGTTGCAAACACCACAGCCTTGCTGATTCTTATTGGTCCCGTATGAGCTTTGAGCATGGGACGGAGAACTGGGAGACGYAGGCAGGAACTCTTTATTACTGACAGATCTTTAGCAATAGCAACAAGTGCGCATGACWACTAACTGATAACATCTTTTTGAGAGGAAGGACTGAACTTGCTTAAATGACATCTTCATCCCTTTCCAGAGTTTTGCGAATGAGTCAGTAACACCTCCTGGAAAGCAGTACTGAATCCAGCTGACTCTGTTAATAATAATCTATGTACATGCACAAAAGTACAGACATACAGATATAAGCATTTTTAAATCTGCAGTTTAAACACCAAAAAGAGAAAGGGAACATTKTCATACAACTCTTACACATAGGAAGGTAGCTGGAATATTTATACTGGAAAAAAATAGAGTATAATTCACCTTTCTAGTCTGTAATGAAACAAAATCCTAACAGTGCAATAGGCTCATCTTTTCACCATATTTCTTAATATGGAAGAATACTGTTTAAAATGACACATTGCAGCATATGTTTACCATAAGGATACAAATCATCAAATTTAATGTATTTTTTTTTTCAGATAATTCAAGTGAAGTTCAAAATAYGGTATATTTTAAAGTCTTTTTTTATATTAATACTATTAATGTTTCTTAAGTCTGTATTTTTATTTTTATCAGTGTTTTGACTTCTGTCTATCTCTTCAGAATTGTCCAGAGGTAATTTACATATTTTCCAAGATATGAGTGCATCAAAGGTAATAACTTACAAATAAATAAGGAGAAGACAAAATAACAGATTTTCAATTACAGTGAAATCAGTTATTTCTCCCCTGCTAATGATCTTCATCAGAAGAGATTCTCTAAAATGTCAAAGGACTTGTATGAAAGAGCTTGTGAAAAGAGTTGCAAATTGGAATTCATATTTTTGAACATCGGTTTCAGTGCTCATTTAAACTTTCATTTTCACTATCCACTATGAAGCATAGGGAAGGGAAACACATTCAGAGGACTCAGAAAAATAGTTTAGAATATGTTTATTTATGAAACATGCAGAAAGAAAACCTATTGTTCAAGATGTGGGGCAGCTTCTAATATTTTKGGGGAGAAGAAACTAAATAGACCATTTCAAGACTTTTGCCTTCTTGCCTGATCTAATTCAAAGTCAGTAGTAAGTTTTTCTTTAACCCCAGTGGATTTCCAAATTCTTGAAAGTGATTCTGTTGTGGCTATTATTGATCATTAAAGATAAAACTATCTTAATCTCATAAACTGGAATATAAAGACCCCACCCCTGCCAAAAAAAAAAAAAATCCTCCCGAGAAAAAAAAGATAGTTATTCAATTATCCATTTTCACAATCTTTTAATAAACAGTTTTTAAATCCAAAATACAAGTATTTTCTTTCTATRAAAATCTAGGATCTGGGAAATCTTTACATATGTAAATAGCCTTGTTTTTTCAAGGACGGAATAAATAGTTAGGAATTTGCACAAGCTATCTATAAAATATGAMTTGATCCTGTTTTTTTCTGTGTTTAGAAATGCATTTAGCTGAAGATTTTCAACTTCTTCAGTAAATCTCAGGGGGAGCTTTGGTGTAGGAGGAGTGCAGTCTGACCCCTGTAGCTGTAGAAAGTAAGAGTCAGTGATCTTCATTCGAATGTATATCCCACTGGGTAATATCAGTTGCCCTTTGTTATTTTAAGCTCTTTCTCTTACTTTTTCTGTTTAAGTAAATATATTGAAGTCAAAGAGTTAATGACAAATTCCGGAAGTCTTGACTTAACAGTGATGAAGTGAGATGCATTTTGTGCCACTCAATGTACACAATTTACAACCCTGTTTGATTACCACAGCATGTCCTCCATCTATAAGGATTGCACCCGGGGGACTAGTCAACTTATTAATTCATCACTTGCTGCCTTTTACGGCTGCGATACCCCTTGATGGCATAAAAGCAGAGCGATAGACTTAATCTGAGAGCTGCCAGCCAACTGGTTCCACTCTAGCTGCCCCTTTGTCTGCAGGCACAATGCTGATAATTTTTCTACTGGTTCCTCGTTCTCAGCGGTTGCGTTACAGTCCTGCCTTTTGTCTCTTGATGGGAACAGCTCCATGGAACCGCATTCGAGAGCTGCGGTTGCCGTGACTTCCAGGGAGGAAAGGCCTTCCACAAGTTAACCTGTAGCTTTTTTTAAGTGCCTTTTGATTTATCTGTCACCCGATCCATCAGCAATGAATAATTTTCATGGAAGGTGCACTTTAATTACCTTCCCATTTGACTAGCATTATCATGCCCTATCTAGGTAATTAATCTCACAAAGTATCCAATTTCAGTCTTTATTGCTGGCAGGCAGGCCTTCTGAATTATATGTGCTTGAATGGGCATTGGGTCTGTTGTTAAACCAAATAGGCCATGAAACAAATTTTGGGTCCCTCAGGTTCTTTCTTAATCTCTCTCTCTCTCTTTTTTTTTTTTTTTTGGTAGTGTGTAAGAACGTAGAGTATTGTGGTCTGATTGCTTTGGTTGACATTGTTGAGGCTTGTACAACATAAAGCAGAAAAGGGCAGTCATAGCAAATGGCTGATACAAAAAAAAAAAAGAGCACAGATCCCAAACGTTACTTAGTATTTGAAGAAATAGTCATGAGGTTGTGAAACTAGGTATAGAAAATAAAATAATATTTTTTAGACCTTGAATAATATATATCTTTCATAGTTGTGAACTCTGTCTGCCAAAGGATTACTCTGTAGAACTGATGCATTAAAGAGGGCAAATTAGTATTCTTCCTCCCAATCTGAGATTAAGGATTTGCAATTATATTCAAGTTTGAGTTTCATTCCTCTGTGGGTGAAAAATAAACCTTTAAAAATGTCCTGTTGAACTGACATGATAATACATTTGTGGGAGAGGTTATTCTTTTTTCTCATTTCTGTCTTCCTAAAAATGGAGAAGAGTTAAGGAATTTGGAAAGCTGAGCAAAAAATACCATCTTAATGCACAAAAGCAAATAATAGCGTAGTAAGAGTCTTTCATTTAGTTGTCTACACGTTATATCTATTTTGGAAATTTCTTGTAATCTCTTGAAAGTGCTTTTCTTTTGTGATTCCTCTCAATTCCTTCTCTTCCCCCCCCACCCAAGAAAGGGTATTTTTACAAGTTAGGGGAATTTGAACCCCAATAGTTCTGAGTTTGGAAGAAACCAAATTCTGTTTGAAACCTCCTGAAATTTTTACAGGTCTGTTTTCTACACTATGAAAAAAATATATTTACTTGATTTWTTGCTGAAACTGGTAAGAACAAGTGTCTGAGTTAAGTGTCGTGTTCTGAATATAGAACAGAATTGTAGGCTTAGAAAAAAATTCAGTTGTATTTAAAAAGTATGAAAAATTGTGAATGAAATACTCAAATCTTAATACCATTTTTTTCTGGTTATCATCATTTTAAGTTAGCTGAACCAGGGTCTTTGATACCTTTAACATCAAACCATTGAAATAGGCACTTTTACAAAGGTGCAAGTGAACACCACTTTTTCTTTACAGTTTGCAAGACTTCTTTCACATAAAAAAGGAAGATTATCTGGCTAAAATGTTCTTTTTTATGTAAAAGAGGTACATAAATTCTCTCTATGTGAGAAATATTAGTATAATTGTGGCTTATGTCTAGAAATGTTTTAAGAGAAAACAATCTGAAAATAAATATTTAACTGGGTGAGAAGTAGAGCTAACAGTGTTTGGCAATACAACTTTCGCTTCTACCACTTTGAACTTCAGAAAAAGGAAACAATGAATAGTATGGAGATTGATACTGGAACACCAAATCTTTCACCTTTAGGTCACCAATTCAAATTCAGTCAACTGAAGCAGGGATCAAAAATTGATACCATATGAAAGTTGTTTGTGAACTGTGTGGAATTTAAATGATGATCTCAGTTCATTTTCCTTTTCATAAACATCAYCATAAGCACTGCTTTTGGCAGTCACCCAAAAGAGAAAGTAAGATTAAAGGAGCCTGACCTGGTACACTTTTCACTCCTTCTTGGTYGTGATCCTTTCAGGTAGTATCTGGAAAGTTTTAAGTTCTTGATGTGTGCTGTATGCATTCTCTGGATAAAGACAGAACTTCAGTAGTWCTACAGTGCAATAACCTTCATCAGATTGTTCTTTAAATATAATATTTTAATTAACTTAAATCTTTAGAGATAGACACTGTCCTAGTGTGCTAGAACAATGACTATCAGTCCCATGGATGCTYCTGCAGCCTGAATTACATGACTGAAAAAAACCATTGAAATGTGCTGATGTCCAGCAAATTAAAATAAAACATAATTAATATGCATTTTAATTACTTCCTAGTGAACCATTCAGATTGAACGCATTCATTGAATGTAAGACAGAAAAATCACCCAAGAATAGCTTTTAGTTATTTATCTGTTACCAAATGATAACCTAATCTCTTCAGTTTTTCCTGCATTTAACCAGGAAAGAACATATTTTGGTATTTAAAGAATGGCTCCTATCATATATTCAGATTTCTATGCTGCTAGTATGGTAACTCTTTTATGTCACAGAAATATAAAAAGCCTTCAAAAAAAACCCCAGAAAGGACTTTATTGAAGCATGATCACTTTCAGAACTTGAAGGGTCTCCACCAACTACCAAGCTGCCAAGCTTTAGCTTTACTGCTAACTTTACAGAGAAAGATAATGTTTGATCTAAAAAATATTTATGTTCCCAAGTTTCACAGCTTATCCTGAGACAACATGCAAAGTGCTTTATTGAAGCTTTCACATATTCTGTTGCTTTAACAACTCTTTTAAAATGATGACCAAGCAAAAAGTATRTAAGAAAGCCATTTTGAGAGAGCATTTAAGGTACTCTACAATGGCTCTATCTGTTGAGAAGACAAGAACGGTCTRCTGGTTAAGGCACTGAACTGGGACTCAGGAAATCCATGATAAATTACATAGTCAGTCCTATAAGCATCTTGTGTTACTTTGGATAAATGACTTAATCTCTCTGGGCTGCTGTTCTTCATGTGAAGAATGAGGACAATAGGACTTCCTTGCATCAAAGGAGCATTGTGAAGAAAAAATCCATTAGTGGCTGTAGTGGCTGTTCAAATGCTGTTTTGATAGTGGCTATGAAAGTACTAAGATATCTTAAAATTATCTATCTTTCTGCATTTTTTCTTCTTTTCYTGTTAAAATGAATAATTAGGGACTTGTTTTCATGTTAATCTACAGCTGTTGATCTTCCCTACTCAATAATGGCCAACTCTTCTTGACTGGAATTCCTGTAGAAGTCCCTTGACAGACTTCTGTCCCTTCAGATTTTCAGTGGGACCTATAATGCAAGAGAGGTTGTAAACAGGCCTGTCCAACATGAGATCAGCTATCAAAGGAAGCTTCGATCTCCAGCAGTTCTGCTGGAGTTGCTRCTAGTCTCACATGTGGGGAAGAATAAAAGTCTCTCCAGGCATCTCCACATACTCAAAGAACATTCAGCTAGCAGGATTAGCCCTTTAGGACTTTTAATAATGTATTTTGCTTACTAAAAAATCCTAAGATTGTGACCTTCTTGAAATAGCTTTTCTTGCTGGAACTTTGCTTTTGATCACTAATCACTGACATTTTTTTGGCAACCTAACCCTTGTGAATCTTTCTGCACTGTTCTAGGTAAGTCTCCCATGGGACAAAAGCAGGTCTTTAATATAGCATTTTTTTAAACCGTGGCAATGATGCATTCYCTAATTGCACCTGGGAAGATCTGGTTCTTATTGCAGTTAATAAGCTGTTCGCCCAGTACTCTAAAATAACAAGATTGGTCACATTAAAGTGCTCTGTCATGGCTCATGTTTTTTCTCACCTCAATACTCCAAATGAGAGGAATAATTTTATGGAGACCAGCACCATTACTCTTTATCTTTTGTGTGGAAAGATCTTAGGGTTGTTTTATATTGTAAGTGTTCTAAAACTTAGGTGTCACCTTTCTGCCACATTACAACAATCATTAAAGTGCAACACATACAAGCATAAGTTTTCTTAGCTTCTGTTGCAGTGATCCAAGGACGGGCAATTTTATATCTGAGAGTCGTATAAGATCAGAACAGTCAGTGTAAAGAACAGCAGAAGATACTAAACTTTTGGAACCAATTTTATTATTTTTATTTTGATTTGGAATGCGGTTAAAAAGTCATTTGTAATCCAGAAATAAAASCACAGACCTTCAGCGAATTTAGACCCTTAATAAAGAGGTAGCCACAGAATAAGTCTGACAGACAAACAGTAAGGACAGTTTCCCGCAGCTGCAGATGGTATTGAATAAAGGGAGCACTATCAAACCTTATTAATCTGATTCYTTTTCCAAACTCTCTCATAGCCAGCATCCTGCCTGAGATATTTCCAGCATGATGCTGTGGGTTCTTTTCTACTGTGCTGCCCTATGTTACTGGTGCTTTTTGCTGAGCTGACTATACAGGAAGAGAGAAGCTGAAATGCTGAGCTGAAGCTTATGGTGTGCAACCTGTGGCTTCTGTGCTAAAGGGACTCCCAGGCTCCCATGTAGGTTCCTGTGTTCTGCCCAAACACTACCGTTTTGCTTTTCTTCTCTGTTGTGCAATTTAAATGCATCTTACTGGGGAAGTGGGAGCTTGAGAGGGTGTTTTCTTTATTCTTCCCAGTTTTGAGAAACTTTAGTGCACTGTTAAAGGGAAAAATGTCAATTGATAAAGTATTYAAGAAATATCCTATGACTTTTTGTTGAGGGGAAAGACATTTTGGGGATTTGGACAGTATACTAGCAACACGTACGGTGTAGCTGGCTTTATTTTAGAACAATCTCAATCATTTATTAAAAATAGATACAACTTTTAAATAAATACCCCTTCCATATTTCAAGGGCTTCAATCAAACTTTGTGCTATTCTGTCACCATGGGAGTCAGGAGCATTTGCAAATGTGTATCCTAACATGAAGCTTCCATCATATATTTCTAGTCCTCTCTCTTTTCCCTTCTCAAGACCCTCTCCTTGCCTRTTCTGTTTCCTTCCTTCCTCATCTCACTGATGGTGTTTGGTAAAACATTTACAATTTACAATTACTTAACTTTACTGTTATCATTCAAATGTTGACACATCGTAGTCCAATTATAGGTGAAATTCCAAGGCTTTTCAAAATTACTCTTATTCTAGTTGTATAGGTTTTGTAGGTTTTAACCTATTCCTCTAGCAATTATTATAGTCTATATTCTTGTAAAGCAGTTAAGATTTATATTTGAAACAAAGACTTATTTCTTCTGCTTTTTTTTTTTTTTTT
>NW_028186701.1:2220144-2235717 GCF_003343005.1 Rhea americana
AATAGAGTGAATGGAACTTACCAGTCTGGTAAATACCACTTTTTCCAAAATTTTTACCACCATATTATTAAAAAAAAGAAAAAAGAAGAAGAAGAAGAAGAAGAAGGAGGAGGAGGAGGAAAAAAAAAAGAAATTGTGATCTCTTTACCTTTTCCAATGCAGTATAAAAATGTACTCAATTTAATGTAATGCCACAATGCACTCCTAAACTGTCAGATTTCTAAATACGAGCCATGCATCATGACAGTGAAGAACAAAGTATTTTGTACTAAAGCAGTTCTATTAGTGAAGGTGAAAATATGTTAATCCTACCTCGATCATCAGGGACCCATATGAATACATTACTCTTTTAACCTTGAAGTATGTAGGGAAAACTTTTTTCTTTCTTTTTTTTTTTTTTTTTAATTTCTTCAATTGTAAGTAGTATTATTTTCTGTTTTAACAATATCATTAATGACTTTATAGACATCAGTAATTATTATTTGCACATATGCAAAATACTAAAAATCCAAGAAAAGGTTTTTCCTCACCTTTTTAAACCTTTTTTTTTCAAGGGGATTCTCTGAGAGTTTTCATTTTTGAGTCATAATTTTTCACATATCCACTTCCAGTTAGAATACTAATTGTTTTGTTGTACTCTAGAAATTGTAGACATGAAACTGCTCACAATCACTGCTTCCCACTGATTGCACTTTATTACAAACTGTGTTGGAAAATATGGCCAGAAATATTTTATAAAGATTGATAGATTATTGGRCTGAATCATCCCAAATGTAATTTCACAATAAAAACATCTAAAATTACCATTTAAAAATGTATTTTAACCTCTCACTAAATGATCATGTTAGGTGACTATAGACACTAATTATATTATTGAATCCATTTAGAAAAAAAATAATAGAATAAAAAAGTGTTACAGTGGCTAAAAATACTTAGTGTTAGAAGTTACAATTTGAAGCATTATCAGACTTTCTTGCTGCAAAATATCAAAGCAGTTGGATTTGGATGAAAGGTTGCAAATTAAACTAGAGCCACTCTAACGTCCTCAGCACATGAAACATCTCTTGTGTTGTTTTTGKTTTTTTTCTATTGTCATGAACATATGTATAACAGAGCAGCTCAAAATAGATATGACTCTAGTGTAAATTTAATATATGTAATATCTGTAGAGATTAACTGTGAGAATAAAATACAAGARGCTCAGACTCCTATAAGAGTTCAAAAATTTTTTTTTCACTTTTATGGGATAAGCTGCTGTATTATTGTCATTGCTTTGTTTTCTTCAGCTGGAGAATRAAGAGAATGACAAGAAAAAAATGAAGAGAATTTTGAAACTAGAAGCTTAATAATATGTCAATTACTTAATTAATGTCTTATGTCTTATATYGAGTTTCACTAAATGATTTGCTTCTAAAAAAGCACAAAGTTGGACACTTAGAAAACAAAAACAAAACAAAAAAAATACCAACTGTCTTACAGTCTTCAGTATGGGTAAAGCATGGACTCCACCGAAACCAAACTCCATTGTATTACTTTTGCATCAGGATCCCAGGAGAGCTTAGAGAAAACCTAAGCAGAGAGTTTAATTCTGCTTACGGAAGTTCAAATTGACTCCATGATATAGGTGAAAAAGAAGAGATACAAAGTTCCTGGAAGGACCTAAATGGTGGGGCCCTTGTTCATAATCCAGTCTTCAGTGTTAAGTAGGTAGAGGAGCAGTTTCCTGTTACGCTTGATTGTGGTTCCTTAGTTCCTAGATCTGATGTAAAGGATATGGCAGGGAAATGTGGTTATGAGCACAGGGGAGAACAGGAGTGTTTCATCAGCAGCCCATAATTAATGAAAGAGATCAAGATTAATATGAAATTTTGCCTCAACTSCCTCTGTATGTGGCATGTGGAAAGTCAGGTGCCACAGAAGGGTTCAGAAGAAGCATGCTGCGTGAAAAGCTATGGGAGCTAGTTAGCCAAAAATATAGCTCCTTTCCTTCAGCCTTTACTTGAGTGCTGCACTATATGTGAGATTGAGAGCCTGAAATCCTGTCCAGAGACAACAGTTGCTGAGACCAGAAAAGTTTAGTAAATTATATGCGAACTGGAGATGATGAAATAGCTGCATGTAGGGAGAGAAACAAGCAGGACACTGTTCCCATTGAAACTGCTGGAAAGGATATATAAACAATTATGGCAGTTTATATAGCTGTTTTAATATTGATGTCAAGACTGATACAACATAGAGTATGTGCTGTTTTATTGGACAATGTAAATTTAGAAGGAGAGCAAAAACTTATCATTGATTTGTTTATTTTTAAATGAAGGTTACATCTGTTAACCTTTTATTATCTGTAAATTCTGCCTTGCTGATTCTAAAAGTATATTTGACTGTATTTTGACTTCACCATTTTTCCTCAAAACATTTTTTTTAATAATGTGTGGGAGGACATTTCATTTGATTATGTATCTGTGCTACAGTTAGATAACTTAAAATATGAAAAAAATAGTTATACCTCATTGAAAACAAAATGTAAGATTTTTAACGGTAACTTCTGATTTATTTTAAACGAGTTTTCCCTTATTCACTATGCAGGAACTCGACAATATTAGAGTTTTCTGCTAGAGAGATTAATAATAGTATAGTCTTTTGTAGTGTCCAAGTTTAAGAGCCTCTTTGGAAAAYTGTGTTTATCCTAGCTCTGTTAATGTTACATGTCTAATGCCTGAAAAGCTTCTGCTTTCATATGTTGCRCTGCTAATGATTCCGCATCTTGCTGGCAATGAAAGAGGAAGCCTATCATTCATAATGGAGGTGCTAAAATGCAATTTTGAATGCCATTATAGGGAGGTACTTTGCAACGGGTCATTAACTTGCTCTATGGCATGGAACTCCTGGAGGAGGGTCTGTAAAGTTACAGTGATTATTAATTAAGTCATGACATAATTGCCCAATGATGTAGAAATATGACCAAAGTTTCAAAATCCATTTTCTCTGAATGCTTTAAATGCTGGATGTCCACTGACTAATACCCGTGGCCTGATTTTCAGCAGTGATTACTGTGGGGAACTGTTCCTTTCAAAGACTCTGGCAAGAAGCTGTGGCTACAGAACAAGTTACCCTTGCGCTGAGAAATCACGCAGGTCTCAGGCATAGAAAAAGCAGGCACCTGCCAGGATCCTTGCGTCTGAGTGCATAATTTARAAGTGCCACTGGACTTGTAGGCCTTTAGCATACCTGAAAATCATGTTTTTAGGTGCAAAAACAAGGAACTGAAAAGCAGAAGCTGCTTCTGAAAATTCACGTATTGATATGAATTGCTTGTGTATGACTGTATCTTTATTTTTATTGTATATCATTTCTGAAACTTAATTAGAAAAGGAAATAGAGTTCTATCTGCTAATCATAGTTATTTTTTTCAAAAAAGAGAGTTCTGAAATGAAGTAGTTTAAAACATTGCTGTCTTTTTAATTCTTTTGTCTTCTCTTTAACTGATTGATCTATCACACTTGAAAGATCAGTAAAATCCCACTAAGCATATTAGTTTTTGTACAGCTTTTGAACACTATAAAATTGATTCGTGTGTGTGTGTGTGTGTGTGTGTGTGTGTGTGCATATACATATGAGTTTTAATAACCTACATTCTTCTACTTAGCACCCTTGTTTAAACTTAAAGTAACAACTAGAACTTTTCCAGTATGAATTCTCTAATGTTTACTTCACTGTATGTTATTAAGTAATTCATTATTTGGCAAGACTAAGTCTTCTCTGATTAAGTTATGCAAATGTTTGACTCACGCCTGGTCTGTAGCTATAGCACCTTAGGCTGTTGTCTCTTCACATCTCTAACTGAGGAGGGTTATATTGGGTGACTACTTGAATGAATACCTGTGGTGAGAATCCAGGTAAGAAGGACTGTTGAGAGAAATGGTAAGAAGGATTCAGAAGATATTTCTCTTTTACCATATTATGTTGAAC
The DNA here is from genome assembly GCF_003343005.1 of Rhea americana. Classification (NCBI taxonomy): domain Eukaryota; kingdom Metazoa; phylum Chordata; class Aves; order Rheiformes; family Rheidae; genus Rhea; species Rhea americana. The sequence continues at coordinate 2,224,114 of NW_028186701.1, forward strand.
CCATCATTCTCTGTGGAAAGAAAAAAAAATGTCATTGGATTTTATGCTTTTTAAATGAGACATAAAACTGAAGTCYTGTCAGCTGTAGCCTTGGCATAATTTGCAAGAGGAGAGGTGTTAACCTAAGTGTCCCAAACAAATTGTTGTTTGAGTAATTATGTCTCACATCCCTGTCATTCCCCTGTAGCTTCAGTTGGATAAGGTATTCATTTCCTGTCCCAAACCTTTGTGTAACGTTTCCATGTGTTCTGTAACAGTTTCCACATTTCACCCTAGAGGTAACTGTAATCATCTTTCTTTGTCCCCATATACAGACACACAATAATTGCAAAACTCTTTGCAAGCTCATAGAGAAGCTAGCCAAAGGCCAACTGCATTAACTAAATTAAGATAAAATTCTAGATCTAGCACAATCCAAATTTAAAACAGGGCATGAAGTGGCTTTAGTGGCATGTATAATAGGTAATCTACTCCTGCCAGTGAAGTGAGGACAGGCATCTATTCTGATCCCTTTGGACATGTCTGAGTCATTTAACACTGTTGATGATGARATAGTACTTTCTTACTTTCTTGAGAGAGGTAACAGGGTCCAAATTAATACACTCAGATGGTTGGCATTCTTCCCAGATAAACACATCCAACGAGCTGCCTTTCTGCTCTCCATTCTGATGTCCTTCAAGAATCAGTTTTATTGCTAGTCCTCTTTTGCATCTATATCCACCTACTACATATATGAGTCAGATGGTATGTTTATACGCAGGTCATACGCATTTCCATTTATAGTTCATGACCTATAACTCTTCCAGATCCACTGTGATGGAAAGTGATTGCAAAAACAAGGCTCAGAAGTGAACAATAGTTGGTTGAAACCAAATACCCAAATGAGAGAGAGGTGGTTCTGGTCAGAAGAAGAAGAAATGTCAGTGAATGTCATTCCAGGCCCAGTACAATAGCTTATAGTTAAAGATATTACAGCCTCTTTTGATTGCCACGGTCCATARTTTAGGAGCAGTTTTGTATTCCGTGTTGACAGTAAAGGTCCCACATTGCAACACCTGTAAATAAAGCTGCTTTTCCTGTTTGGATAAGAAACTCTATCTCATCCTGAAGGATGTTGAACCAGCTGCAGTTATTCATCCATTTATTGCCTCTCCCTCGGATCAGAGCAACACAGTATACCTGAGCATAAAGCCCTCGCTGGTTAGGGAACCTTATCTAGTACAAAAGGTTGCAGCAACTCAGAGTACCATGAGCACATCAGACTGCCTTACACTGGCTTTTCAGAGAATTAGGCTTAACTTCAGCCTCCACTGTTATCTTCAAGACTCTCTGGCCTGGGCCCAGATATCTCAAAGGCTATCTCAAGCTCCCGTGTGTGATAGCTTCACTGCTGGAAGTCCTYCAGTAGATTTCCTCACAGTAAATATAAGGCTTATCTGTAGGAAAGAGAGAACAGCATTACAGGTTGCACCAAAGCCTCTGAAATTAATTCCCAAAGGATCTGATGGCTTTCAAAATAGTACCGTATTTCCCTGTGTGATAAAGATTTCTTGGGCTTGCCTCTATCTTTATACAGTTACACAGAAAGATACATAGTTAAAACAAAAAGATACTTTCTAGCTTAGATGTTCTGTTACTATTTTTTCAACTCCTTGAGAAAGAATGAGAAAACTGTAAATGATGGTGTAGTAATGTTAGTTTTTGTACTAGTGGTAGGAATGCATGCTACTATACAATTTGGTGCTCATATCTTGAGAGAACAATCTAGATTATGGATGTTTGACAGAAAAAAAAAATGTGAACTTTTAATATTCATATTTGTACATTTGATATCATTGTAAATATCCTCAGCTTTATAAATGAGTTCAGCTCAAAGGACTCCAGTGAAACTATGTCAGATTATAGCATGTGAATATAGAGACTGGAAATCATTATTATAAGAACTTGTTGGATTATATGGTTCATAAGCTTTTCTTCTGAAGAAGATGCTAGACTACTTTTTGTTTTGTCATAAATCACAGACATAGACAACAGTGCAATATCTACACTGAAGCTAATATATAGCTTCAGATAATAATAAAATAATAAAATAAAAGTTACAGCCTGACTATTTTTTCTGAATATTATTCATCACTGTTACAGAGATGCTGGCTACTGAACAACAGAAAACACCATCTCTTTATACACAATTCTGAATACTGATCTCACTTTTATTATTCATAACTGAGGGAGATRTATTTTGTTTTTGTAAAGTACAGTTTCGTGTTCCACTGTTCAGTATTCTCTGTGTGATGATAATAGTACTTCTCTTGGAGAATCTCAAAATGCAGAAGTTGATGAAGTGGATTATATATGTGTTGTACCTCCGCATACAACTACATAATATTTAGCTTATTCATGCAGCTTCAATCTCTCACAAATTATTGAGATTCTGTGTAATTGTTTCCTGAATAAAGAACTTGAAGGGAAAGAAAGATAGACATGTATTTTTCAGACTTTAATCATATTAACCAATAAGAACTGTTAGATGATAAAATTATTCAATATAATATAATTTTCCAGCTAAAACTCTATTCCTATTTCTATTCCATTTTTTGTATTTATTTTAGTGCAGATTGGCAAGGCAGTGTTAAGTGAAACAGAAGTGATAAAATACGTGGACCTGAGTTTTACCCAGAATTTGGATCCCTTTCTCATGACTATTTTCATTTGTGTTATTTAATTTCAGCATTTAGAAAAACTTTCTGGATTTTCTATCTACTATAGCTTTGTAGTAAGAGTAAACTTAGAAAGAAATCTGATATCACAAGAATACTGTATCAAGAAAGTTCAGAAGTCTCTTAATTAAGAGTCTAAATTGTTAATATCTTGCTGCATCTACTTARAGCATACTTCTGTGCCTTTTTTAATTAGAAGAAATTATTAGCTGTAGAAAAATATTTTGTCGTTCATTTATGAAATAAATGTATTTAGTAGAACAGAATAAGGTATAATATCCAAAATACAATTAATATTTTTAAACAGAAATGTTTTCAGTTGTCAAGGAGTGTTTCATATCAAAATGGGTCTAATCTCTCTTTACTATGAAAATTTTGGCATAACTCCATTAACTTCAAAAACATTACTCTTGGTTTTCATTAACATAAGTTACAGAAGCATCAGACCTTGTCATCCCTCTTAAGTTTCCGATAGGATGTCTTTGAATTTTAACCCAAACCACACTCTATTCACCCATTATCTTGCTGATTTTCTACTTCTTATATTATTCCAAGTGTTTGAAATTCCCGGCTGGGGATGAGGAGTTGTTCTGTTTTTACTTTTAAGATGACACTCTACAAAACAAATGCCATTCTGAATCATCTGATCACTCAAGTCATTTGGATTTGGTATCCATTATTTTCAATCTGTTGTTCATGAAGGTGCACATGAGTTATCTCAGAACTCTGGCATGTGCCTTCAAGGAGTCTCAAAAGGAGCAGGGTACAGGCAGTGGCAGGTATAGCAGGAAAAAGAATATATATACATATATTTGAGCTTCTTGTGGCTGGGATTAGTCTTTTCCATTGTGCAATCTCTTTCACAGTACCTGCTCAGAGTCTCACCTTGATAGCATTTGGGCTGCTCCGTATCTCCTCTTGGATTAGCAGCAAGGCAGTGAAAAGTGAAAGACACTGGCTTAATATAATTTAAAACTTGATCCTTGCTCAGACTTGGTATATTAAGATTATTGTYTTAACACAGTGTCAGTTACTGTTCCTGATGGCCTCTTGTTAATGCACTGGACTTTTTTTATGTGATTTTAGCAGCTCAGACTAGAGCCAGGTTCATGATGTTGCCTTACCTTGTCTGAATATTCAAAGGCAAAAAGGAGATAATAACAGTAGTGAGTTTGGCCTCTGAGTTGTACAAAAGTATGTACATAGCTATTGCATCAGTGTGTTGTATATTAGGAAGTCAGTTCACATTATTCATGTTAATAAAGATAACTCTGGCTTCTCCTACTAAAGTCAGGCTTTACTACTTCTATAGGTATCCCCACTCCCATGAGAGGGGTGTCTTTTACTTTCACAAAAAGGCTCTAAACCACTGCAACTCTCATACTGGTTTCAACTTTGACTTGAAAACCRAAGCACTTTGGGAACAGCCTGACAAAGACGCTGCCCTTGCCTGCCTGAGGGGTGGCACCGCTCATCGTCAGGGTGGGACGGGGCGAGGGGGCTGCTTGTATCTGCTGCTGTGAAGCCGTCGGTTCTCGCACTCACGTAGGCTTTGGCAGGGGCTTTAGAAGAGAACGGGCTGAAGTTTCATCAGCTCTGGATTTCTGTTTCCTTTATCTGTTTCCGCCAACACACACACACACACACACAAACCAAATTTTTTCCTTTGGATTTTTTTGAGTTTGAGGCAAACTATAAATAGGCTTTGTTTTCTCCTAAATATATTCATCAGAGGAATAGGAAAGTGAAGGGCCACCTGGAGTTAAGATTTTAATATTTCAGTTGTTACAAACCAACTCCAAAAACAATATATTTTTTTCCCCGGCAGATTTGGTGTGAAAATGTTTAGTTGAGCAGATGGAGCCACAGCTGGTAGTGTACATGTTTATCGGGATAGTTGGCATTTAGTTGCATCCAAAACTGATGTCAGGCTCAAAGATGCTAAAAAGCAGCCATGACTGGAAGCTGAGATGATATTTCATTTTGAACAGTAAGGAGCAAATTTCTTTTATTTTCCATACTTTGGCATCATAGGAATCATTTTAATCCAGAGAGAAATTAAACATTTAAAGCTAAAATAAAATAAAAAAAAGTCAAAATAGGTAAACATTTACTATCACTATGTTTTAATAAATAGCCTGAGGAGTGCAGAGCATAACCCAGGATATACTGATGTTTAAGGCCTAGTTAGCAAATATCACACATCTGCTAATGTTTAATTATCATGTATGCTTTGCTGGCAGATTTCAGAGTCTGCATAGTTCATATTTACCGACACAGTCTCTTGTTTCGTGGAGAACATTCAGCTAGAAGTTTTGTAGAGGAGAAGGTGCAAGAATAGTAAGGAGCCGAAGAAAGAGAACATTAATGTGTAGACTATAATGATTTTACAGTTGTGTCTAATGCGCACAATGCGGCTTGACGTCCCATTGTGCTMGGCTCGTGTACAAACAGTAGGGGAGAGTCCCTATGCCAGAGAGTCTAAAGGAATAAAACAGCCTCAGACATTGAAAACTTCATTTCAAACATGGATTTCAACTTAAATCTCCTCAGAACAGCCTTAATATATGCAAGCGACAGAAGATCACTATTTCTGTGCTCCAGGCCATACAATAGTCTTGTGCAGATGTCGGATGTGACTCTGTTTAGGTTCAGATTATTTCACACATTTCTGTCAGGCATGAATTTGGACCTCTGATTTCAACAGTATTGCTGGAATTACATTTTTAAAAGGACAAATAGTTTAGTAATGAATGTCTTCTTCCCAATATGATTATTCTTCCTGCGCAACTTGTTCCCAGATATTATAGCTGCATCTTAGACTCCAAAAAAAAAAAAAAAAAAAAAAAAAAAAAAAAAAACAGAGTATGTTTCTCTCATCTCCACAATATACAGTATTCCACAATGCTGACACAACCGAGATCTGTTCCAGTACAGATGGCGTAACATACAGGAAGTGAGATTTATTCACTTATATTTCTATCCCGTGGACAGCAAAGCAGTTTTGCCTCATTTTTGGCGTGTGATGTTCCAAAGTAGGCTACTTCATTTGTTATCAATGCACAAGTAGCAGAGAAAAGTATTTCTCTGGGCATATGAAATGGCTGTATTATAAATGACAATCTGAAGGGAACCAAACCACTTTAAGAGATGACCAGTGATGCCTGTCACCTCTTTGCCGGTGGGTCATGAATGCACAGAGTACTAAAATGTAACATTTCCTTCAATAACAAAATAACAGCACACAGCACTGTGCAAACTCTGAGCAATTCCGTTTACCTTAAGGCATCCTTGGAGCCTAGTGTAATACAGAAAGAGCCCTTCAGCTGTCATCTCCTGGGGCTCTTTCCAATTTCTGTCATTGTCCAGCCTGGGAAAAATGAAAATGTGCCAGAAAGGCATCCTAATCCTACATTTCATGGAACTGTGCTTCTTAAAAATGCAAGCATGTGCAGAATCAAAGGGCTGTGCTTCTCCTTTGCTGAAAATTAAATAATAGCATTTAAAGACATTTCAAATGTAGACAGTATTTAAAAAAAAATAGTTACTCAGACGTTCAGACTGGTGATGTCCCTTTTAAAGTCCATACATCCAGTACACCCATCTGACAACAGAACAATAGCATAAAATGAAATTATAATTATGCAAATTTAATAATGATGAGATAATAATAGTTTATGAGATAAACAGCCATCAAGTTTTACAAGGCGATGTGTTTGTTACACATATTTGACTCTTGTTAATTCCACAGGATGGGAAATAGTTTCTTATATGCAGAAACATGTGGAACYCCTTAGAAATGGGATTATATCCTAGCTGAAATCCAGATTCTTTTGGGGACATATGAGTCAGTAAGATTATTATTATCTTGCCTTTTAGCTTTTTAATGCTGTCTCAGGGCTTTACTAATTATGTTGGACCATATTGGCTTCAGAGCACTGAGCATTACCACAAGTATGCAAGCTTTGGTCAAAAAGTATTTTTAGACTAACGTTTATGCAGTTTAGTATATTAAGATAAATCTGACAACTGGAAATACTATCGCTTTTTTATTTTTCAACTCGACCTTTATGTTGATTTTAAATATGTATATATTATATATATTTTTTCATCATAGCACTAAATTATGAAAATTATATWATATGACATCTAAATATAATGAAAATGTAAGGGATGTGTTCTTGCCTTGTGTAATGAACTAGGACTAAAATGCTCTGTACACTAACAGWAGAACTCCTTTAAAATCAGCTAATATAATTGGTCTTTATCCCCAGGGCATAGTTTAGAAATATAAAACTCATCTTTTGGAACTTTATTTTCAAGGGGGACATTATAACATATATTTTCAATAAAATCAATATGCACTTTCACTAAAACTTTGCCATATTAAAAACACACTTGCTCCTCTTTTCTAATGAAATTCAACATTTAATAAACCAGTACTTGTTAAGGGCAGGTGTGAGGAAAAAAAAAGAATTTTCTGGCCTCAGCTGCATCTCTTTAATTTATTTTCATGACGGATCATGGCATACATCAAATTGAAATTTAGCAGATGGACTTTGAGATAAATCCAGATGCAGTTTTCACTAACAAATGCTGGTGAATATTGAAGTCTAAATATATAAGGAAATGTATATCTGAGATTTAGGACTATATCTTTTTTAATGTGAGTTTTTGCATGCCAGCAGGATTTAGCCTTTTCAGGAAGATATCAGAATCAAAAATGTATTCCAAAATAATGCAGAACAGAGGCAATAAGAATTATCTAAATTAGGAAAATGGTCATATTTCACTTGGCTTCTATAAATAGGTGGAAATATATGACTGCTAGTGAAAAAAATGAACTGGAGTGTTGGAAGGTTTAGCTGTTATAAAGAGAGAAACAATAAAAGCTGTTGCATGATCTGTTTGTTATGATTAGGAGTCGAAGATTAAAATTTAATATAGCAATGCATAAAGAGATGAATATGAATGTGTTCTGAGGAAGAAAGTGCTTTGCATAAAAATATTATTTCAAGGGGTGCTGTAGATCTAGTGAAATCATGACAATTTATTTTACTTTTACAAATATGTACCGATATACTTGACTTACCATTGCTATGGAGACATTAATGATACAACAGTGTGCAACCGAGTCTACCTGGAATAAAACAATGRAAGCAAGTGATAAGATAAACCAATCTGCTAATTAAAATCCTAATCAATATCTCAACTTGCTGCTAGTGAAACAAAACCTGCACATTTTTCTCCTGTTGCTGGTACCTTGATACTCTACTGTCTTCATATCACCTACTTTCTTCAAAGCTATCAAAGTGTACTTCTCTTAAATGCAGAAGATATAGACAGGTGCAGGTTGGAATTAATGTGTAACACTATCTCACATGTTCACTGGCTTATAAAGGTAARCCAGTGGCTGATTTGTGTTTTGGGAAGCCAAAATCATAGCTARCCTTTGAAAATTTCATCTTTCATGTGGTCACTTTGTTTATTGTAGGTTTTGTTCATTCTTTATCGTTTCTCTCCRTTTGCCAATTGAAGCAACTTGCTTATCTCAATTTATACGTTGTGAAGTATAAAAGAAATAGATATTGATAAGCATAAAATAGAAAGTCTTTATTGTATATCCATATTGTTGTACAAAAAGAATAAGTTATTTTAAAGATATTTGAAACTGGTGTTCATGCATCTAGTTTCTTCATYCCTGGTCATTCACTTTGGGATGGTGAATAGTGATTTTTCACCGTTTCAACATTTTCACCGTTTTCTTGGACTGAATTTCAAATATAGTATATCTATTGTTGTGTTATTGCTGTAATGTTAATTATAATGTAAAACATACTTGACATAAAATGAAAGGTTAATAGATGTTTGAGTAAGTTGGGACGGAATTGAAGGAAGCCACTTCTGCACCCTGGCTAGCATGGTGTACTTTGCTTCAATAAACAAAGATTTTTAGAATTGTAAACAGCCTTTTCACAACCTACCAATCRTGGCATGATGGATTCATTCATTTGCAGATTCTGGAACCAGCTGCTCCTATCTGCTCCTCTTGCTGCATTTAGAAAATCAGTCTTTTAAAATATAATGAATTTAACAGTCTTATGTTTTCAGAATTATGGATTTGTTACTAACTAGTTGTGGTAGAACATATAGTCTGGTAATACAGTTTTTGCAGAAACAAAATAATAATAGTAAATAAATCATACGGATGTCTTGTATTACAAAGGAAATCTTTTTTTCATGGTTGTCATCTCTGAGAGAAGAAAAATTGCTGGTGGGTGTAGAGATGCAAGGATAATCTCACAGCCTAGCACATTGTTGATAAATACAAATAACAATAATAGTCTTATCTTTTCAAAAAAAGTTCTTATTAAATAGACAGASTTGGGTCAATTAATGACCTTTTTGTTTTGTGCAATAATTACATCATGTTTTCATGAAGATATGCCTCATAGGGTTCATGTGATAAATATAGGAAAATCACTGGGAAAAATATGATGTAGCAATTATTATCTAATCTTAACATAAATCATACACAAGGGTAAGAATTATTTTCCCATGTTAAAGTAAGCATTTGTAATGAGGACGTGTCAAGTGTTACCCAAAGTCTTAAAGAAAATCTTTAGAATAATGTAGGCTAGAATGCAACCAYCTCAACCGCAAGTTTTGTTCCTTAATTGCTGGATCATACTGCTTATTTAATGTGATCTTAATGAGGCTAATTTATAATGTAATTACTTTTTCTTGTGAGATTGTCTGTTTAACATATACGTGCACATTGCATTCCCCTAAACTGTTAGAGGAAGGAAGACTGTCTGTCTGATATATGGTTTATATTTTGAGTAGACACCTGGAAATATCTTTTTTAAAAACAAAAAATCCCTTCATTTCTATTCCTACTTTCCTGTGTTGATTTTTTTCTCTGTCTTTTATCTCACCTGTTCTGCATTCTCCATCTATTTTGTCCTCCAAGTACTGGATCAAGAGCCACCTGGCAGCCAAGACCAGGCCAAGATCAGGAAGGAAAAAGTTGTATGCACAGCCAAAGCAGCATTAGCCCCTTTATCACTGCACTGATGTTGGCAGATGTTTGTTCTACTCACAGGGCAGTTTCTCCAAGGGAAACTCTCAGAACTTGAACAGACTTCAGGAGCATCCTGGCCCCTTCAGCTCTGCAGCTGGCACGCTGTGCAGAAAAAGGCAACTGTAATTTGCTGGATATATTCCAYCTCTCTGCACCATTGGAAAAACCTGTGTTGCAATAACCGAACACAGTAAGGAGGGAAAACGAGTGAGGCTGGATTCACTTCTTCAGGATGTGCTGTTTCAAACCTGCCTTCAGCAGAAATCTGTCTATCAGTGCTCCAGAAAGCTTTTGCTCTAGAAAGCAACTTGATAAAAATATTCTTCTTAGCGCTATATGTCCTACTACAGGAGTTTGGGGCTGGAAAAAAAAAAAAAAGAAAAAGAGTTCAGATCTCTTATTATACTGCTTTCTTTACTGCTTTCCCCTCCCATTGTCACTTCTCCCTCCTAACCCTTCACCACAGCAATTGTATTGCCAGGCTTCATAGGCAACAGTTATCTACCACTCAGATTTTTCTCCTTCCTAAAAGACAGTTTAGTGACTCCTCTCTGAACATTTTAGGGATGTTGGATGTATTTACTATGCTTTACCTAAGTAAGAGCAAATGTAAAAAAAAAAAACTTGTTTAGCAAGAGAAAGGCAGATTTCYATCATCCTTGGTCATAAAAAGTGATGCATTTGTTTGTAAAAAATCCTCCAATCAAAAGGGGCAAACCCCTTGATTTTTGCATCTTCATATGCTGATCACATAATGCTAACTGTKACATGATTAGCAGAGCATTAAAGAGGTATGAGATCTCTTTCCAGTTATAAAAGTGCTGATGATTTGTCAGATAAGATTTATTTACTGACTCCTAGAAATCCAAAAAAMCAAAATATTACCAAACATAGAAAGAACAGAAAAGATATTGGAAATAGATCAGGAAAAGAGACACATCAATTGATTATTTTTATCTATTCCATTAAGAATAGTTCCATATTTTTTCCATTCAGGCAACTATAGACCAGTCAGCCTCACCTCCATCCCTGGTAAGGWGATGGAACAGCTCATTCTAGGTGTCATCTCCAGACATATGGAGGAAAATAAGGTGATCAGAAGTAGCCAGCATGGATTCACCGAGGGGAAATTGTACTTAATTAATCTGATAGCCTTCTATGATGGAGTGACTTGCTGAGTAGATGAGGGGAGAGCAGTAGCCGTTGTGTACCTTGACTTCAGCAAGGCTTTGGACACTGTCTCCCATAACATCTTCCAAGATAAGCTCTGGAAGTGTGGGTTAGATGAGTGGACAGTGAGGTGGATTGAGAACTGACTGAAAGGCAGAGCTCAGAGGGTCRTYATCAGTGGYATRGAGTCTAGYTGGAGGCCTATGGCTAGTGGCGTCCCCCAGGGCTCAGKACTGCGTCCCATCCTGTTCARCTTTTCATCAATGACCCAGATGAGGGGGACAGGGTGCCTCCTCAGCAAGTTTTACGATAATACCAAGCTGGGAGGAGTGGCTGATACATCTGAGGGCTGTGCTGCCATTCAGAGACCTGGACAGGCTGCAGAGCTGGGCRGAGAGGAACCTCCTGAGGTTCAACAAGGGCAAGTGCAGAGTCCTGCACCTAGCGAAAAATAACCCCAGGCACCAGTACAAGCTGGGGRCTGACCTTATGGAGAGAAGGACMTGGGAGTGCTGGTGGATGACAAGYTGRCCATGAACCAGCAATGCGCCCTTGTGGCCAAAAGGCCAATGGTCTCCTGGGGTGCATTAGGAAGGATATTGCCAGCAGGTGGAGGGAGGTGATCCTGCCCCT
>NW_028186701.1:2236217-2301550 GCF_003343005.1 Rhea americana
ATGATTCTAACAATGGAGAACTTTCCAAAGCTGAATCTGTAAATCGAGCTGCAACTCTCAGTGGAAATGGTGTTTTTAAAAAAATTTATATGTATACATTGTGAACAGAAAAGTCAGTATTGCCTGGATTTTAAAATATATATAAAAAAAGCAAGTAGGGTAAAATGAGTCTATTTTTAGTTCAGCTGTTCGAAATATGATCTAATTGGACTAGGGGAGCATTTTAAATAGAATAGTTTGTGATGAAGAACTAACCCAAGGCTGCTAAGCAAGATGTTGGTCAGGCTATGTAAATATGATAGCAAGAAAGGCAACTTCATGCCATCAGTCAAAAAGAACATGAATCCTGAATCCGTAGAAAATACATAGCTATGATAGAAGTTTTTGAAGCTTCTGTTTGAACAAGTCCTGATCTAAAGGAGGGCTTCTAAAGAAATGGAAGAGATGTTAGAGCGGCTCGGAATCTTATAATGTTAGCATCTTGTATCAGCACCAGGCAAGAGAATGTAGTAGTGGATCTCCTGAAGCAATAAGTGTCTGGTTTTTGTGAGCAGGAATTTGTAGCTTCTCAGAGTTCTGGCCTCTAAAAGAAATTCAACTTGTCTGCCCAGTTTTCCATCTGCTTTCTCGATGCACTGTTTTGGCCCCTAAGTCATTCCAGTTGCAGCTGTCTCCCTTTGTCCATGCTAATATTCAGCCAGCTCTACAGTCCCAAGTGTTGCCACTACTTTGGGACTCTGTGAGATGTCTCAGCTGCTCTTCAGTTTTGGTTCTGTAGCTAAAATAGCCTCTCCTTCAAAAGTAGCAGATAATTTTCATTTGTTGAAAATGAATAATAGAAAATTTAAATTTAAGGTTTTGATATCTGTTAAAGAATTCAATTTCCTCTATACTAAAATAAAATAAATCAAGTAACCAATAGCCTTAAAAGGAGTTTTGTCRTTGTCGTCATTGTTGTTGGTTTTTTCCCTCAGCGTCAGAGTAATRTATTTACAGATTTTAGGGCTAGGTTTTTTTCTCTGTGCTTTTTACTTATTTTCTTCACTTAAAGTCAATTTACTCCATAAGTATTTTTTATTGGGCATCTCAGCAAAATAATTTTATTCTCAACAGTATTCTGACAATATTTTTCTGAAATAATAGATGGCTCCAGCTATAATAAGGTAGTGTGCTTTGATATGCAATTRCTTATTCTTCTTGTACAAATATAGCAATTTAGGAGATAGAGCAACATGATTACTTCTTCAAATGTTTACGTTATGCAAAACTTTTTGAACAGTGCAGGAATCTTTAATAATTTTGGTTTTGCCGTAGTAGCTGAACCTACATTAAGAGATAGGAGGCTGATTGGTCTTCATCTGAGGAAAAGCTTTTCAGAGGAGAGCATGGAGTGTGCATTTGGCATTRCAAGGAAAAACTTGCCTGCTGCAAAGGATTTCTGCATTTCATGGGCTGACCACAGAGAGGAGAGAGACAGCTGTGCCTTTTTCACTTCAGGATCCTGGATTGTGGTTCTTAGATATCTCCATCCTGACAACTTCTACACTAGCTCTCCTAGTTAAGACCAATTATATTTGTAGGATTTCTGCCAGAAGAAAAAAAAATCATTTTAGACCTTTCCTTCAGAGAAGCCCTGTTGTGAAAGGAATCTGGAGAGATCTGCACCTGGAGTAAAACAAATAACATGAAAAAAACTGAGAAATGCTATTCACAGCCAAAATCCATATTGAGACAAGATCAGCCTTTTGGAAGTTTAGTGGGTCTACCAAACTATTTTCAGTAATGTCATGTGACAGGACAAGAGGCAACGGGCACAAACTGAACCAAGGCAGTTCTGCCTGACCGTGAGGGGGAATTTCTTCCCTGCGAGAGTGATGGAGCACTGGCACAGGTTGCCCAGAGAGGTTGTGGAGTCTCCTTCTCTGGAGATCTTCAAGGCCTGCCTGGATGCAACCCTGTCTACCATGCTCTAGGTGCCCCTGCTTGAGCAGGGAGGTTGGACTAGATCATCTCCAGAGGTCCCTTCCAATCTCAACCATTCTGTGAAATTCCATGACTTTTTGTCTTATTCCCATTACTTGTAATGTAGAAACTTTGTTGCGTCCATGACCAATCCCCTTTTCCTGAGATTTAAAAAGAGCACTTCCCAATGAAGAGAACACTTCCTTTTCCTCTCCTCTCCTCCTCCTCCTCCTCCTCCTCCTCCTCCTTCTCCTTCTGGGGACATTTAGCAGGAGGAGCAAAGACTTGTTAGTTAGAAGCAAATAACCAGATCTGTATAAATGTTTAGTTAGTTCAGCTTGTGACTCATGTTTGCTGTGTCTACTGAAGGCTCATCTTGCAAGAAGAGATCTGGTATTTCAGCAGCTGAACTTCTCTTTTTTTCTTGTGAGAGAAGCATAGACCAAAGGATTTTGACAATTGAATTCCTTCTTGAGTACCTCTGTTTGCCCTCCAAGTAAAAGGATGAAACAATTTTAAAATTTGAATCTTTAGGACAGACACTGTCAAGGAGGTGGTAGGCTTGTTTTTCTCTGTACTGGATCTTCTTGCATGTCCTGCATACTGAATGACTAGAGCTATAGCCTGCTACTTTAGAAATGTTCTTGCATCTGTCCTTATTCCCCCCTGGCTCTCAATGTCAGTTATGACTTTTGGTTTCTATAGGTTACCCAAGAGAAAAGCCTGTAAGGCCATACCTATTGAAGTGTAACATCAGATTATAAAATCTTTTCAGTGTTGATTTACTATGAGCCAGGTACAATATTTTAACTACTGAATTGAACTGGAAGTGTTACTGACAATAGCAATCTTGGGCCCTTATTATGATATTAGGACTTTATTGCATATCTTGCCAGGGACAGAGCATGTTATGCTATCACAATCAATTGGCTACACCATGACATAGAGGTCAGCTCCTGTGGGTTTGATTAGAGCTGGGACCAGACTTTGAAAAAGCTTTTAATAAAAAATTATATTTAGGGTTGATTTTTTTTTAGTATATAGCAGTTAAAAGACAAATAAATGTACACAGAAACTATTTCTAAGTATAGTATTCAGGACAGAATCTGAATTATGCTCTAAAATCCAACAAACAGATTTCACAGTAGATAATTATGTTTCTAAAATAACAATTGCAGAAACTGATTCCTCCCTCCCCATGAAGGAAGAAAATTTTTGAAGCTAAACGCCTAAAATTTTCAGTCATATCCTCTACAAGTTTGTCATGAGACCTTAGACAATACATTCCACGTATTATTAAAGCATATTTTCAAACCGTATTTAAAGTATTGTGTTTAATGCCATTCACATGTAAAAAAAATCTGCATGAGAAAGGAAATGGAGAAGAGAATTAATCTAACCACACATTTGTAGAATGTAAATCCAGGAATCCCACAGGTATTCTTGTGATACAGGACTAAACTGTACAATTTTCACAGCAAGTATTTTATATGCTATGTATTAGCTCTGTTTACATAGCTAATACTCTTGTTTGTGACTATTTATATATCTGTATACATCCCTTTGTAGTCACTGACACTATTGTAAAAGAAAATTTCTTAGTGTAACTTCAACTGAACTGAATCAAAATAAGTCTGTTTTAAACCAAGACAATTCTTTATAAATCTAGGTGATTTAAGAACACCTTTTTTTGGTTTGTTGGGTTGTTTATTATTATTTTTTATTGTGTATTGAGCCACATTGAGAACACTGATAAATACTCAACTGAAGTTTTCAAAATCAGACCAGTTTCTGACTGTGAGTACAGGAACTAGTCCACTAGTCCATTAACTAGATATATCTAATTTGAAGCACCTAGCACTTCATACACACAAATATTAAGATCTTATTTGAATAGATATATATATGTATGGTGTACCTGAATAATCCTAAATAGGATTCCTACAGAATAGATTGTCTTTGTCTACAAATTACATCTTGCCAAAATAAAAGTGCTATGCCTAGATTATATAGGAAATTCTACATGACCTTATTGCTTAGATAGGATTCATAAATGTGAAACTATTTAATGAAAGGTTAATAGTTAGCTCCATAGGATTCTTGTTTTGGCCTAAATATTTCTTTCCAAGAATTTGTATGTAAGATGCCTTCAAGACTCCATTCTTCTTGCTTCCAAATCTGGAGGCTTGAAAGAGAAAAGTAAGGAAGGACCAAGCTCATGAAAATTCATCTTGAAGTTAATGTGACTTAACGTGTAGGTGGCTTCCCTCTCTACTATTCCTCTACAGTGCGTATGAAGCTACAAGGAGTCCCTCCAAGAACGTCTGGCTCCAAGTTACCAAAAGGAAGAGTGTGGCAAAGCCCTAAAGCAATGCCCAAAACAGTATTTCCAAGTACTCTAGGATCTATCTGCAAACACAGACTAACTTCACTGAGAATTGGCCTGAGCACAATTTGCCTAATGTCTATTACACATAGCTAAAATAAAAGTAGGGGAAATCTGTATATATCATCTGAATTCACACCTGTATGTATTCTAGTTTTAAACCTTTGTCTGTAAGATGTATTTTGTGTTCCTTTTGTTTGTTTGTTTGTTTGTTTGTTTGTTAAATGCAGTGAGAGTGTAGGATGGTAGTAGAATAGATTTAAAGTAGGCAGTTGGCCATGGGTGGATTATTTATTTTGGACTAGATCCCATGAAATACCCCATTTAACAAACTAGGTAAGCAAAAGTCAGCATATTCTTAAATCTCTTTGACTTTAATTGGCTGTATGTTTAAAGTTAAGCACGGCTTTCAGAATTTACAGAGTTGAGGCTTGTCAAAATGTTCACAGACAGATGGGCTGGTTAAAGGTATGTTTACCTGTCCTACCTATTTCTAGCATCAGATTAAACCATGTCAGAATTCAAAATGAAACTATTTATTTAGAATGGGATAACCACTAAATATGATTTATTTTCTACCAGTTCTATCCTTCAGGAAGAAAATGACAACAATAGAAAAACAATAAAAATTGAAAACAGAAAACCCTTTCTCTGGCTTTGTGACTCATTTCAGGTAAATGATTGATTCACAGTGGCCCAAAATCAAATCTAGCATAACCCAGAGTTGCATCAGGGTGAATTTAGCTATAAAGTATCATTCCTGGAAATGTCAGTAGCAAAGCTCTGATTTAACATACAATCTCTGTGATATTTCACATTAGAATTAGCATTTCAGCAAAGTAATAAGATCATGTTTATGTATAAAATGGGTGGTTTAGAGTTTATTTGTTTATCTTTTGCCCACAGTAATCTGGAAAGACAGTGAGTGTAAATCTTCATTCTTTTTGTGTATTCACTCTCACTTTATTTGTTGAAATATAGAGCTAAAGCTGCTTTTCAAAGCAGCCCATATTTTAGCATATTGAAAGCTTTCAGAAATTAAAGCTTTTCAAAATGTGATCTTTTCCAGGAGGAAGGGAGGGAAAGAATCTTGCCAGACATTCATCTTGTTAAAGAATGAATGAATGATTTATAAAGTAAAATTCAAACTGATTTCATTGATGAGGTTGAAGCAAATCATATCCTGATTTTTTTTTTGCAGATTAGACTAGATTAATTTGTAGGGCAGCTGTGAGTGTTGCTGCTCTCTTCCCTGTTCTCTCTTCCTTTGCCTTTCCCTTTCCTTTAAAAAAAAAAAGAAAGAAAAGAAAAGATAAGAAAAAAAGAAAGAAAGAAAAAAAGAAAAGGATTAGAAAAAAAAAAAAAAGAAAAGAAAAGATAAGAAAAAAAGAAAGAAAGAAAAAAAGAAAAGGATTAGTTTTGATTTACTTTGGAAGGGGATTGAAAGTCACATTTTTCTTTCTAAAGCTCATTGCTAATAAAGGGCAGTGCTTGGACAGGCCTTTCTTTGGGTTTATTGAAACCTCTTGCACTTGCCAGAGCAAGTGATGAAGAATGTATTTGAGCTCAGTTCAGTGAGCCATTGAGAAATAGGTGGTAGTTTTCAGGCGCAATAAAGGTTTGGTGTGGGTAGATCCTGAGACGGAGCTTTATGTTATCATATGGCACATCACTCATTAGTGATTAAGCTTCAAAGGCTTTGAAAAAGCGACCATTTCATGAAAGATAAAGAATATGTTGTATACTCCCCCTCCTTCAACTTTGTGTCTCCAGTCTTGTTTTCTTATCTCTCTTTTAAGACAATACCATTAGAAGGCCTCTCTCACTTTATTCTTTTATACTGTCTGATATGAAATCCTAACCAAAAGAAGAAAATTCCTTGTCAATATGCATAACGAAAAATGATGAAATTTAAGAGCTATGGAAAGGTTTTCAACATTTTCACATGAATACAAAGAGTCTTCATCCTCATTTAGAAATATATTCTCCTTCACATCTCTCAAAGTACATAAACTTGCTTTCCAGAAAGTATGATACCATTGACAGTAGACATCAAAAGACTCATAAGAAATGATATGTATCTTTCTAGCAGTAGTTGTACACTATTTTCTTAAATTGACTAGCATGTAATTTCATTTGCAGTGTTAACCTGGAAGTTGAAACATGCCGTGAAGAACTTAATATAATTTATACATTTATTGTCACTGTAGATACTTTAATTGTGATTGCTTGACACATACAGATTTCTTTCCCTTAGAGTCTTACTTGTAATATTGGAAGCTCAGAGTAATCATGAAAATTTATTGTAGCTGGAGTGTCTAAATAAAGTCAGGACACAAGAATGTATTTGTATTTGCATTTGTATTATAAGAAATTCTCTGTTTTTGTTTTCTCAGTGTTATGTTRTAACCTAGATATCATCCTGACTAGGAGGAATAATTTAATCCCYTCTATGTTCCCATGAAAACTACTGCATGCTGGTCTAGGAGCATACTTTCAATAAGTATATTGCCAGAGGAAGGCAGGAAATAAGAGCATGGCGGTTACAATTAGTTTGGAATAGGGGCTGCAGGGTCAAGCCTAGAAATAGTTCCTTAACTAAGTTTGCTTTAAACTCTTAAACAAGATAGCTTTTATAAGGCCAGACATACTAAAAGGTATTGCATAAGCGAAGCACTAACAGAGCGTGATGGATGAGGGCCCAAACCCAAGGACCACGGAGGAGACCTGTGCCCAGCCGCGCGGCCGTGCTGCCCCTGCCTTCCCACGCTTTGCAGCCTCGGACCAGGGCTCCCATTCCCAGCCCTCTCTCTGCACACACGCAACCACATCCCGCACAGCCTCAAAAGCCCGATTAAGCAACTCCATTCCTCTGCGTGCGCCTCTTTCCTTCCCATCTATGCTACTCAGTCAAAACAAAGTAGCTGCAGAGGAGTTTTGGCTGATGTAAAAATCAAAATTTTTCACCCCAGCCTCAAAGCTTGATAGGAGAGAGCGAGGAGTGCTGACGCACAGGGAGGTGTCTGAGATGTAGCGCTGCTTAGGGTTACTTCYAGGGCATTTCCAGTTTTCTCTTTGTTTAGAAGCTACACCAGTATTTGAAGTCTAGCTAATGTTGAGAGAATTCATAAATTGATAGCAAGTAGTGCTTCCCTTGGTAAGGGTTAATTATAACGTGTCTTTCCTTGCACCATATGGTGAACTTTTGTTTGTTCTAAAGCACCCCTCCTTTCAGCAGCCCTGCAGGATTAGCAAGTAAAGCTTATTAGCTAACAAATTCCATCGTTATTACTTTTGATTTACATCATTTTATTTCGTTTTACAATTGACTCATTGTGAGGTATAACTGGATCCAGTTATTAAAAATTTGGGTTTTTTTTTTGTTTCTTGACCTTTTTTTTCTTTTAGTTCATGGCAAATTTGTTCTTTCTGTACTTTTTGTATTAAGAAGAAAGGGTATTTTACAATACTAAATTGCTGGATTTATTATTAAGAATAATTATTAATTACATTAAGAATACATTAAGAATAATTTTTTATTATTATGAATATTTCCATGGCATTGATGCCAAGAATCTCCAAGTAAAACTGGCTTTATAAAGCTAAATCTGCCTTAAACATACTTAGTTTCATGACARTCCTGCAGTGGATGTGGGTACAGACAAAAGCAAGATAAAGCAAGGTCAATAGTTGTACTTACAGTTGCTTAAGCATTTCTATTACAGCTCTTAACCTCTGGCAAAATTTTTTCAGACTGATGGGATTTCTGATTTTTTGCTTACTAGTTTGTGAAAGAAKAAAACTGGACATTTGAAGTAAAATATTAATCATATATATTTGAAAAATGAATGAGTATAATGCATTTTTATGACTGACTTAAATGTCTAAGTGTGTTCACTTAAACCACACTAGCAGCAAAATGACCCAGAATAGGGAATTGATATTTTGGCAAGGAAGTAGTGGTTATTGATTTTTTTTTGAAGTATTCTGATGAAATTCATATTTGGTCTGGAAAATCTTTGGGCTGTCAGATCACCCATGCACCCTTTGTAGAGTTGTGCCTTGTTCAGTGCTGTGTAGATGTTCATAAGCTCTGTTTGGCAAACAGAGAGTAGTGGAAAATGTTAAATATTGCACATATGTTACCGTGTCCTTTATATTGTTCATATTATGTGTGGGAGCTTGTAGAAGCTACTGAAAACAATCATTATTGTAATAATATTAAGTATTTATTCCATTAATATTGGCATTACTATATACTACTGGTAGTATCACTGTCTGGATATACCACTGACGTTACTGATCATTAACTGTAGAGTAAGAAAGAGAATTCTACTAGTCCAYTGTAAATATTCAGAGAAGTTAAATACAGATTCTAGTGCCTGTAAACAATGATGTATTTGTCATGCGTGTTTTAGGAAAGTATGCTTTTAYTGAGACTGAAAATGACTTATCTTCTTTATCYCATTTCCTGTTCCATTTACATATTTACACAGATATTTTCATTATTTTTCTGCTTGTGACCCATCTGTTCCAGGCTTATTGTACAAGGAATCTTTAATCCAAAATTTATGATAAGACCTATTATATTGAAAAGTATTTGTGAGGTCACAAATCAACTTTATGATTTTTCTGCAGGCTTGAGTCCGGCTAACAAAGATGGAAATAGAGGTAGCTGGTCCTGTTTCACACAGCTATTTCTGATAAAGAAAGAGAATATTAAGAAATGATGTGTGAAGCAGGGAAAAGTAGATATAATTCTATTATTTTTCTGCTATGAATGTGCCTTATTAAATCCATGGAATTATGTTATGCATGGAGAATTTTTCACCTTATTATTGGAAGTATACTTAAAATAATTATCAGTCATCTGTAGGGCTGTATGAGACTTTGCCACTAAACTAGCAGAAGACAGTATCATTATTATTATTTTTAAATACTATAAGTTCTTTTTTTCCGTTTCCCTTTCCCTTTCTCTTTCCCTTTTCCCTTTCCCTTTCCCTTTCCCCTTTCCCTTTTCCCTTCCCTTTCCTTCCCTTTCCAGAATAGCGCTGAAAGGTTTCCATCAGGCTTCAGTCTGACTATATGAGCCATTGGATACACATATAAAACAATGTTCTCTAACCYGAAAGCTTTTACTCTAAGTAGCAATGGCATGCCTTGCCAAAAACAAGGTGAAATTCTAACGCCCTGTTTACTGCTCATTCCAAAGTATTGCATGGTAAAGTAGATGAATGTCCTTAGTCTGAAGGACAGATTTATGATTATAAATTCTGGAGCTTCCTGAATAATTAGGACATGCTTATTTATTACAGCAATTTACTGTAGATAGAGATCTGGGTAACAATACAGATTCTTCAGATTTCTTTCCACTGTTTTAGATGAAAATTTTCATCTGGTGGTTCAACACACATTTCCCATATTTTCTTCCTAAATTTCTGCCATAGACTTTTATTTCTTCTTTCTTTAAGCATGGTACAACTATTGAACCTTAGAATAGGAAAAGCAGTCAAAATCTGTTTGGATATGTGCTGATTTATTGGAGGTGGAGTTGATATATGTGTTATGTGAAATTTKGGGGTCTTGAAAAAATTTAATCAAGTAAAATTTTGGGATGTACAGTAACTAAAATATCATTTCTCTGGAGGACTGATGATGTGCACATTTTATCCGGGCTTCAAGTTAAAACCTGTAAGAAAAAAAAAAAAGGAAGAAAACCCACAAGTCATTGATGTTAGAGTTTGTCATTTTTGACTGCCATTTTTTTAAAGAAGAAGCATTTCTAGTGTAATTAATAGAAATAATTGACAGGAAAATATTCTCATAACAATGATAACTTTACTGCAAACAAATATATTGTAAAGACTTGACTGGTGTTCTTACTTTTGCCTTTTTAGGGGCTAACACCAAAACATTTAGCAAATAAATGATTACTAGAGATTTTTGTTGATTCATTCATATCATTATTTATTCCTGTATTTTACAGGTAGGTATACTATATATACCTATATATGTATACTACATATTATATAATATACATTAGAATATATATTATTTGCTATATGATTATTTTGTAAAGTGTTGATTTGTTAATCTTAGTATGGGGAGTCATTGGACTTTTATTTGTACAGAATTTTCTTTTCAAAGAATACACTAGTGTTTCGAAGTATACATAGGTGACAGATATGCATCTTGTTAAGCAAAGATTCTGATTTACTTCTGAAAAGATTGAAGTTATATTGGTGCTATAGCAGCCTTAAAATAAGATAGTGGCAGCCACTATTTATTCTACCTTGTAAAGTCCTTCCATGTAAAAAATGGGGCAGAATATCAAGACAAAGAACCTTTTTTTGATGAATAGAGAATTGCAATAACTGTACTTAACAGAAGGTGTTTCCTACACAGCTGGGATGCAGAGGTATCAGAGCGTCTCAGTGGGACACTTACTGATCACCTGAGACATTTGGTGTGGCACATCCACTCATCCTTTCCATTGCAGAGTAATCTTCACAGACAGTACCGGTAATTACTAAAACATGTCATAAGTTTTCTCCACAGTGGCAGAACTTGTAGTGATTTTATTATAAATTGGCTTTAACCTTTAACAGGAAGTATCAAGAAAAGATGTGCACGATTAATAAGTAAAAACTAGATATTTTGTATTCAGCATTTGAATGCTAAAAGCATGTAAGTACTATATGGTAAAGACAAGAGACAGTATCCTTTGAGTGGCAGGATGATTTTCTCCTTGTGCTATAGCTCAAGGAGAAACCCTAGATGGGCAGAAGAGAAAGCTGTTTGGAAGAGAAATGCAGCAAGCTCAGAGTCTTGCTTTCCCTGCATATCTTCGGAATGTATCACTAGACTGATGTTTCTACTTAAACAGGTCCTGCTTTTAGCAGGAACTGTGCTGTGAGTTGAACATCTGAATTTTCCTCTCTCCTTGTTTTAAAAGGGCCTCCCACCATTTCCAGAACAAGGTATGAAAGAGTAAGGAAATCAAAATTTAAACAAGTAAATACCATAAATTCTAATCTGAACACTCTTTTCTGTTAGATTGCCATTCAGGATTTTATTTTACTTTATTTTATCATGTACACTAAGTTTGCTGATCTTTGTGACAAAATTTGACCCACTCCTGTACAACTGAGTTTGAAATTGCATAGTAGATCGTATTTTGATCAAAACACTATGTTTTTCTGAACTCCCTGTGGACAAAGTTCAAGTGGAAGCTCAGTCATGCACATTTTCTAGATAAAGATGCAGGCCTATTTTTAATTTTTTTCAACATTCTGTTGGTGTTTCACTTAGTACCTAATACTGCATGGTGATGAACCCAGGGTTTTTGGTCTGGTATGAGCTTTGGAGAATGAGGCACTCAGACACCTTCCAGTCACCCRTACACATGCTGTTACATCAGCTTTAATTCTAGGGATAAAACATAAAATAAAACSAGGAGCTTTTGTAAATGTGGTTTCTCAATGGAATTCTTTAACATCTAAGAAGTCTCTATTTCTGTTAGTACTGAAATTTCTTGTTTTCTGTGTTATTGTAAGCAACACACTTCAAAAATAACATTCCACAGAACATGTATATTTTAAGTGGCATTTTTTTTACCAAGAAGATTTAAATCTTAGAAGAGACAATCATTTTATAATATATTAACACTGTATGGTAAAGTCTGGTTATTGTAATAGCTGCGTTGCAAACCTTAGGCTCCCCTTCACATGGGGACATTTTCATTTTCTTTGTCAGGCAAACATAATATAGTCATTTACTTTATTATCAGTACCACCTCAATGGATRCTTTTGTTTGTTTATTTTGACCTTTTTATTTTGTTGGTGGTTTGGGGAAYAATAATTGTTCCAGCAGATTTAGTTCAATATTTTTTCCCAAATAATAATACATTGAAATAAAAAATTACAGTGTTTTCCTAAGAACATCTATACTTTGTAATCAGAGATCTGTATCATTCTAGTTCAGGAAAGAATAGCGTTTTCTCAGGGAATAAAAATCTGTTAATTGCCAAAAATCGATGTCCTAGCAATACAAAAGTCCAACAGCATTTATAAATATGCTGCCATGGCCTCAAAAGAGACGAGATAATTAGGGGGTGATCCGTTTAACACTTTTTTGTTTCTTTAACAACATTAATGCACAAGTCATTTGAACTACTGATTATTTGAAATTGTGAGAAGTTTAAAACAAAATGGGTGTACTAGCTTCTATTCATGATTGATATTCCAATAAATCAGAGCAGAAAATTAATAAGCCGACCAAACAAAAAGTGTCAGGCCATACGTCTTGAATGAAAATCTATTCACGTTGTCTTCACTGTGCAGGGATTTTGAGTTAAAAAGCCATGTCCTGATACATAGGTGAAGCTGTTGTTTACCTCAGGGCTATGAAAGAATGAAAAGAAAGTAAAAAGAAAGATAGAAACATCAGATCACTAAATGAAAAAAATACATCTAAGATACAAATATTTTACAGAATGCATTAAGTAATCCACTGTTAAGTCTGGCAAATTCTTTTTCTCTGCATTAAGATTAGAAGAAACCTAGAAGTATAATTTCCTGAGGTTGCTCTAAACTATATGTAACTTGTAACCTTTCGTACCCATCCTTGAAGGGGTGTAATATAAGAAAAAAGGCCTATAACCTCTAGTTTTGCATTATGTAAGAGGTTTGTCTTTTCTCTTTTCTTTAGTTTTTCTACAGTAGAGACTCTTTRTGAGGAATTTAGGTTTCATTAAGCTCTACTTCTTATTCAAATGCCATAACTTTATTTTAAAACTTAGAGCACATTATTTGTTTAGATACACAAAATATAACATAAATGATAATTGAATCAGTGCTAGATTTTACTTTTCAATCAAGATAAAATAATAGAAGGTGGAGTGAAGACAAGAGATCTGCAGAGAAAAGTAATTCAGGTCAAGAAAAGGATAATAGATATATAGGAGGAGGACTGACTTTTCTTCCTATTTTGTCTACTTCATTCTGGAGAGAGAAAGAGAAGACCGTCCATATCCATATTCCTTTCAGAAAAGACTGTGACTGTCCAAGAAAAGCTAGTGCAAGCCTCTGGGTATTTCTGAGCCTCAAATTTAAGAATTTTGTTCTCATGGGAAATGATTCTCTTCCAAAGTCATGATTTCTGGGGACTTTACTGKGGAGAGAAAGAATGGAAAAAGGGAGATTAACTGCCTGCACTGGAATGAAAAGACCAAAGGGTGCYGGTTACATTCCTGCAGATCTGCCATTATCTGGATAACCAGTGACAATTCGGCAGTCTGTATTTGGAGCAAATGGTAGCACAGTCGATCCACCTTTCACTCTGATGAATAACTTAATTAAGAACGTAGGGTGTTCCATTTGTTATACCTGAGTGTTGCAGTGCCCTGTTATAAAGTGCCAGTGATTAGATTATTCTTCATTTCAGCTTAAAAATAATATTATTGGATTAAAAAAAAAAAAAAACAAAAAAAACTAAATGCCTCTGCAGCCAGTTTATTTTTATTTATATTGTTTCTCTTGGTCTTTATTCTTTTAGGGCTTACCATTAAAAAATAGTTACCTGTTAATATGTTGAATGCTTTAGGTATCTAGATGGTTTGTTGAAAAGAACTAAAGAACACCTGCAATGTCTTAAGGTAATAACCGTCAAACTGTCATAGGCAAAAGTAGCAAGTAAAATATTTGCAACAAAAGAAAGGAGAAGACAGCCGTTGGAAAGGGAACCAAAATATATTTATAAACCAGGTTATAAAAGTGGTTAATGCTAAACATGTGAGGTTTATGCCAATAGAATGAGTCAGWTATGCTTCAAGTGAAATGCTGTAATTTTAAGCTGCCTAATGTCACGCGCGCCTGTAGGGACAGTTTGCTAACTGTAGTTTCCATTATGCAGCCGTGGAGGTTTAAAGACATCCTCCCTTATTGATCTTGTTTGTGCATGATTCAACTTGCTAAGAACAAGATAAAGTTCCTCTGATAAACATTGATATTCTATAGGTAAGGAGAATTTCTTTAGTCTGACTTACTTTTATTGTCATTGGTTGTAGCTATGCAGACAGCTTAACTTGCTTAGAGACTGTGGTAAGTCATTAAAATGGCTTGTTTCCACCAGTTAATCTCCCAGCTCACTTTAAACTCCAGCCAATTGCTCGGATTCCTGACCTGCTGGGAGCACTSAGCCAGTACACGAGACCAGTTGTGGCACTTTACGTGCTATTATACCGTCAGGACTAAGCAGGAGTTTTTCTAAGTTATGCTTTCTTCATGTTAAAGTGAATGAGGCAGAGGCAGACGTCTGATTTCTCAGGAGCACTCTTTGCGAAAAAAATCCCACATTTTTTCCTCCCTCACCTCTCATTTCTTTTACCTTCTTGTGCCGTACTCCCTGAACTTTGGGGAAATACGAAAACCAAGCTGAAGGAGCAATTGGATGATTTCACACTAACTGAATCCATATTCTTTAAAAATGATGCAGATATGATTTTTTCTTTTTTTTTTTTTTTTTTTTTTTTTTTTTTTAAATTATAGCAACATTTTAACAAATGAAATGCTCACAGTTTTTCTTAGTCTTTGAACATAAAGTACTGATCATTCAGGTCACTTTTGAAAACTCTTTAGGATGATCTATCAGCAGCTTATCACAGAGTTGAGAAGGGGAGGATGAGTACACACTTAGCACTAGAATATTNTTTTTTTTTTTTTTTTTTTTTTTTTAATGAGCTTGTTATTTAAACAAATGAAACACTTGCAGGTATTCTAAGTCCTTGAAAATACCGTACTGATGATCTATTTTATTTTTGAAAACTCTTTAGGATGATCTATCAGCAGCTTATCACAGAGTTGAGAAGGGGAGGATGAGTACACACTTAGCACTAGAATATTGTATGTTGGCTGAATAGGCTGACTGTATAATAAAATGTAAGGTTAAAAAAAATTTTGGGTAATCCTCTATCTTCAGCTCAATTTCAGCCAGTAAAAACCGCAGCCACAGATACTTGGTTATTGTGCTGGATAAAGAAGACTAGCTGTTTGCATATTACACCTCACAAAGCCACGTTAGTCGTAGTTATAATCTGTCGTATATTTGTATGGATCTTATATGGATAGTGTGTTTCGTAGAAAACCTTCTTGTGGAAATGATCTGAAGAGAATCAGAGGTTTGTTTGCACCTGGAGAATGAGATCCTGGAGAAAAGTCTATGATCAGAGCAGAAAGGCAGGTTGGAAGTAAAGTCCCTCTGCCTAGTTTCACTGTGTATCACATATGATCACAAGTTTTTAGCTTGTTTAAACCAGTGCTCTGGAAGGACAYGCTTCATTTACCTCTTGAAGAGTGGCAGATGCTTTTGAAGTCCCTCCAAGGGAAGTCCTGTCTCCTTAGCTAGGTGCTTGAACTCTACCAGATAGGATGTCTCCCAGGAGGTCTGTAAAGGCAGTGCCTTTTGCTGATTAGATGGGCAGCTTAGGAGAGTTTTTCGTTAGGCACCGACTGTGTAGGCACAAAGGTTTAAGTTAGGGAGGTTAGTTTCTAGCTTTGGCAAACAGACACAAATACCGGAAATAAAAACGTGGGTATTTATACTGTGGACAGCAAATATTAGATTAACCTCTTAGAAACTCCTCTCTTGGTTGTTCAATGATAAAAATGCTCATTCCACTCATTACCCCATCGTGCAAGGTTCTCTAGCAAGAGCTAGAGCCCGCTGAAAAAGGTGTAATAGTGGAGTGTTTATTTAACATCAAAGCTGTACTGCACACAATCTTAGGCATAATAAAAAAGATAAAAATAATAAAAAAAAATCCCTTGTTCTCTGAGTGTGCAATACCTACCCGGATTGAGCCCATCTGATTTTTGCATCTGAGGTACTTATATTAAAAGTTGAGATTTCTTAAATTTCTTTCAGTCAGTGGAGAGAGAAAGAGATCTTTTAGGGGATTTAGATTTTTTTTTAAATTCAGTTCTAAGTGTTTTAGCACAGCTAATTTCTGAGGTAGTGTTTTTACATACATATCTACAGGAAAATAATGCTCATTCATTATAGTTACTATCATGTAAAATTCTAGTATATATACATATATATATACATACATATATATTTTTATATATATATAAATATACGTGTGTATATATAGAGATATATTTCATTTCATACAGTAAGCAATACTGTAAGCATTTATGTTAAGAAAACAAGCTATAGATGCCCATGATCCTGAAGTATATTCATTTTAATGCATGCATTATAATACACTCATGAGTATAAATAATTGCACTGGAGCATGTCCACATGAATAAGGCAATGGACTAATATTCAGAAAATATAGTCCTATTTCTGAATCTGTGACATACTGTGTAACCTTGAGGTGCTCTCTTGTGCATTCAGATGTTTCACATTTTCTTGGTCTAAATGGTCACATACTATTTGACTAGTCTAAATATGAATCTTGTTGTAAACTATACCCACTGATGTAAAATGCGTTGCTCTGTTGCTGGTGTGCCTTAGAATCACTACATTTTATTTGTTTGATGTCAGTGGTGAATACAACTTTTATGCAATAGTTACAYATATGTAGCAATAATTTCTACTGTAGACATGTAGCCTCTTGCATAAAAAAATAGTAAATGAAAAATGATCTATGCAGTCTGTGTGAAAAAATGATCATTTTCTTTAAAACACAGTGTAKTGCTGTGATTATGACTTAAGCTTCATTTCTCTTGTGACATTCCRGTTTTACTTTATTTTTGCTATATCTTTAAAACCTGAGAAGACTCATAAGATGTGTAAATACAATTTTTTTCATACTTTATTTGACAGGACAACACATGATGTGTGCAGTCTGAATGAGAGACGAACTCCATACTCTCYCAATACATTTTAAAAGCTCAATATGAGTGAGGGAATGAAGAATTGGATCTAAAGCTTGTTATTGGAGCTAAACAGATCCATAACAASCTGTTCACGATGTTTATGCAGTTTGCTTATTTTACTAAAATACTGAGTAAATCTGTAATAAAACAGAAGCAACTTTTTATTTTTTAAGTAAGTTTAACCTTTCTTTTTAAAAGTGTGTGTGGATTTCTTTCACTGCTAAGATCCCTATTCCCGTCTCCTTCATCCTAGATTTCTTAATGATTAAGTTCCAGGGACTCAGTGCAATCATTACTTATTTACACCATTGAAAATTGAAAGTRAAGCAGCTCCAGAGCTTTTCTCCTTCCTCTGAATATGTTGCTTCACACTTCGAGTCTACTTAGGATTTTTTTTTTCATCATTAAATTGATTCCCTACAGTTGGGAAGCAGCAGTTGGGTAAGTACTTACACATTTATCTAGCAGCTTGCTAAATACCTTTAAGCTCATCAAGAATTAGACTTATGCTATTGTACCTAGAAACCTGGATCCAACTATATTTGTGCAAGAAGTAAGTCAGAGCAGAAACGGGACTAATAATTGCCTTAAGATGCTCAAAAGATCTCCTCTTTAAATCCGCTAGGAAACTTTAGAAATAGCAGGAAATTCTAGSTGATGAGAAATGAGAAAGAAGGGTCCAGCTCACCTAAAAAGCATGTAAATGTTAAGTATGTAAAAATGTTTATTTGCTATTCCRAGTAACGTATTTCTCCTAAAAGCAATGCGTATATTCACTATGTAGCCAGCAGAGAAGTTTTTCAATGGACATAAAATGAAGAGATCKCAGCTGTGCCTCAGTTTAAACAGACAGGTTCTCCTTCTGGATCCCTCAAATGCACTTACCTCTCCATTACAAGGAGTTGTTCAGGGAACTTAAGAACTKAATTTAGGAGAACTGTCATAATTTAGAGAGTAGGTGCACTGAGGTGCCCAGGTTAGATTGCTTGGATCCCATCCAGAATTAYTTATGAAATAAAAAAAGTAAAAATCTTTCTTGGAGTAACTGGAAAATAAATTCTAATCATTTTGTTAGAAAAAAAGTAATCAATTAATGATATAGCACTGCTGTGTGAACAGTTGTGATAATTACATTTTTAATTACTTTACCCTTAGGACCTGATTCTGAACTTATTTCTGCTGGCATATAGCAAGGATAACTTAGCAAAAATCAATGTAGCTAAAGTAAAAGATAATTGATGAGAGGTCATAATCGAACCCTAAATGCTATGCTAAAATAGTAGAACTAATCAGAAAGCTAAATGGATTTATAATTTGTACAATTGACATTTTCATAATCTAACTCACTAAGGAGTTAACCTTCAGATATAGAACCTAAATCCCCCTAGGAGCCTCATAGCAGTCAGGGAGGTGAAGCCGCTAGAAAGTCCATAAAAAGATGATGATTCTGTACAGCTTTTGAAAATGTAATATTTGTTTTATTAAATGATTTGATATCCTTTTTTTTTTTTTTTAACATAAGACAAGTTTCTTTGTGAGGCTTTCCTGCGAGGAGAAGCTGGAGAAGCACTGAAGGAAAGCATGTCTCCAAATAACAAACAAACAAAATTTTCTAAAGAAATAAGGAGATTTAGAAACCAATGTCTATTCAAAGTCAAGAATGTTTAAGGTCTTAAGTGGAAATTAAATTTAGAATATATTCTCTGCAATAGATGGTAGAGATTTATTTTGTTTAAAAAAATGCTAATTTATAATACTAATATGGTTTCGTAAGTCCTGGTAATGTGTTATACCTGTAACATTTTTTTTATCGTTACTTATTACAAAAAAGAGAAAATATAAATTAAAAAAAACCCTTAAGATATTTTCATACAAGTTTTGTGCACGCTATATACATGCAATGTGTGTACTATCCACAGGAGTGACCTCCCTGTGGGCAGTGAAACTGCTTCTTCGGTAAGCCTGGAGCGAGAGCTGACTGCTGTGCCTGAGCTTCCTCTCGTGGGCACGAGTTGCACTCCTGTCTATATAAATACTCACTGATCTCAGGCTARTCCCTCCTGATATTTAGCACTGTAACAGAGATTCCATGACAGATATTTATCCGTCTCCTTAAATAATGGAAATTTATCACTCTCTGGGAAAAGAAGTACAGGCTCATGGCATGAGTAACTGCAAGCCCTTTTTGCCAGGCACTCTCGCTGCGTTCTCTGGGAATACCACCCATGCTGCTTTCAGAAACTGCCTGGCCTTTGCAGTGCCATTATAATGTGTTTCACATGAATTTGGAAGGCTGAAACAGAAGTTGTACACATTTTAGGAATGTTAGTAAAATAGTATTTTTTTTTCCCCACTGCACAATTATGTGTTTGAAAATGGCCATTTGATCAAACCTCTGGCACAGTGATAATTATTGTTTTCTGCTGACATCTTTATAGAATATTTATATGTTGTTCTGTTAATATTTGATTAAGTGTTTTTAGTTTTTGGCATGACTCTTTCTTTCCAGATTTTTGTTGGCTGTGTCTGAAACAAAACACTTTGTTATTATGGGGCTGGAATTTATTCCACTGTCTCTTGGACATCCTAGACTAATAAACATAATCATAGTAGTCTGTAGGCCTCCAAAGCCACAATTCTAATCACCTGGCATCGTGTTTTATTGCAGCAAGCATAGCTTTAACTTTTAGACAAGTTAAACTGGGATAGCAGTATTAGCTAGACAGTAGCAATGAGACTGTATTAAGGTTTTTTTTTCATGAGGAACATCCTTGAAGCTGACAATTTTTTGTGACTGAGTAGATGACAGTATGAAATTCGGTTACAGCAAGTGGTCTCAGTTATTACACCTGTCTACCTCCACAGGAAGGTATTTGTAAATTGTGCTTTATCCTTTGATTCCCTAAAACTTTGGTTTGTAATTGACAGTTGTCAGTAGAGATGAATAGAGGCAGAARTAGAACATAAAGTATCCAAGTAGCTCACCAGAGAAAAGAGCACCTTGGGGAGTTCTGCGGGATTTTGTTTTTCTTAATGAAGAGTAATAGTTGTATGCCAAGGATCTAGTGCAAGGTAGATATTTCAGTTAAAAAAAAAAAAAAAGTTATGAAAACTGGATCACAAAAAAGGCAGGACACAGGAAAAATCTAATTACCGTAGAAATATTTCTTCTCTGAGAGAAAATACATTCTACATGAGAGCAGAAACCCCTCTCTGTTATTTGTAAGGCTGGTTTGTTACTCTAACACATTTGTAGGAATCAGGTTTGTGCCTGAGATGTCAAAACTTATTCGCAAAGCAAGAGTTGTGGCTGCCTTGGGAGTCAGCGTTGTCACTTGTTACGCAACTCAGCATCCGTCCAGCACTGATTGATGCCCAAGTTGCCAGTTTCGGAAGAAATGGGATACAGACGTGACAATAATATCCGTACCGAATGTCAGGCAGGAGAAACTGGGGAGTTCATAGGACGGGTCTAGACGTAGACTTTGACCAGAAAAAAGACATGATAGACAAACTGTCAGCCCTGATGTTTCTAAACTGTTTCATTTGTTTCTGATAAGTTCTTTTTCTTTCTTTTTATTGGTTTCCCATTCCAAAACTTTGCCACAGTAGGCAGCAGAGAAAGGTGACACAGTCAGTGAGTACAGACTTGATAAAGGAATTATTAAACCATTAACTATTTGAAATGCATCAGAAATATAAAAGATGCAGAAAATTAGGTAATCACTATGAATTTGATAAGAATGCTATTTAAGTGTACGCTCTCTTAGAACGTCGTAATAATATCAGGGGAGATCACTGTATATCTTTTTCTCCTCATTTTTTGAGTTCTTGTATTTCTTAATTGATTTGCAGTTGTATTCAGATAACTTGTGTTTCTGTTACTCTCCGTAGCAGCAGGTAATTTAAGAGTTTCTCAACCACAAAAGCAAGGGCAAAAAAATGTAATGGAGTAATTCAGTCAAGTATTACTTGACTACATTGCCTGTTTCCCTCTACTCCTCACATCCCCAAGTGGCCCGAGAGCTGTGTGCGCCTTCGTTCACGGCTTGAAGAGCATTGTAAGCACACTGTGTTATATTTATGAGCCGGAAAGTAAAGTGTGTCAGAGAGGAAGTTAAAATCGCTTCTCAGTAGGATATTGTTAGTGTAAAATATCTGATTTATTTGGGTCACTTTTTGAATACTGCAGCTTGTAAACACAGTGGGGAATCTGTCTGTCATTGATCCAAAGCAATGGGTACTAATGGCATAATACAGTGGTACTCAATAACCTTTTATCATGGGCTGCTTTGTCATGTGGAGACTTAACTGAGGGCAGAGAAATACATTTTAACCAAAAAAGAAGTGCTATAAATTTCCATCTGTCCATTTTTAAAAGTTCGGTTTAAGAGCTGTCATATTCTTTCTTGATATTTTTTGCATGGATTATCATACAAAATAGTAGGAGAGTTATCTTGCATAGTAGTGCAAACATGAAGATAAATGTAGGCAAATTTTCCCAAGCATTCTAAGGACAAGCTAAAGGAGATTGCTGTCAGGGCTTGAGGAGCGCTACCATATTATGGTACTCTGAAATGCGTTATTTCTCCCTTCACACAAATGCCTTGTATATTTATGAAAAACCCAGTAAACACAAAAGGGAAACATCTACATTGTGTAGTTTTAAAATTTGTGCAGTACCTGCAAACCTTTGTCAAGATTTTATTTCAGGTAACATCCCTGTACATCAGATGAGTCCTTGTAAGTCAGTGTGGGCAGATATCCTGAGATGTGTTACTTCAGACCAGCACAAAAACCAGTGTGGTGCCATATCCTGACCCCAGGCTCCTCGTTGCTGTGGCTGCAGTTCTTCAAGGGGCATAATCTGTTTGCCCGCAGCTCTGATCTAGCAAGGCAATCTTAGTGCCTAAGTTTTCCTTAAAAACTAACCAGTGTGGTGGAAAAACAGGCTATGACTTCATTTATACTTTTTCTCCTGGGAGCAAATTAGTAAGAAAACCAGTGCCGAAGGGTGCCATTTGGGTAATCTTGATTTAGGTTTGATAATAGAGTATAGGGAGTTTTGTGTTCTCTTCCTGAACAACCACTTAGGAGCTATCAACAGTATAATTCTCAACTACTCTTTTCATATATATGCATGGGTTCATTTTGTGTTCATTGTCTGTAAGAAGCTAGATTCCAGTCTCAGTTAAAATAGATGTACAGTCAAAGAAAAACTCCGTTGTCTAAAAAATCCTTCCCAAAAAGGAGACAGCTATGACATTTTAAATAGAAATAATGGAGTATGTTATAGCTATTGGGACTCTGTTATCTCCATTTTTCCATTATTTGCATTTGTTAGCAATGTACCCTTTTAACACTGAAAACTGGCAGCACCTCCCAAATGCTGTAAAAAGCTGTTGTAGAAAAAATGTTGATAATACTTCGTGTAATTTAAAACTTACATTGGGCCCTGAGATACAGTTTTACAGGGGTATAAAAATTGATCTCTCTCTGCTTTATGAAAAAAACAGTGTTTTTGAATAATTGCTGCATATCCTCATGGTATGAAAAGAAAAGAGGCAAAAAGCCAAGAGATTTTGTCCTTTGGTAAGTACTGTAAGGTTTCTGTGCTATGAAAGTAAGTGAGAGTATTACTGTTGATTTCAGCAAGTGCGAGACAAAGCTCAAACTGTCCTAAGCACATTATTGCCATTATAAAATAAAGCAATATAAAAAATAGTTAAGGAAGGCTGTCAGCCCATTCATTCATTAGTCTTTCTATAACAAATCATGAAACTAGAGATGCAGACAGACTTGGTAACATTTATGAATATGGGTTTTGGACCTGCACTGGAAGAATTTACTCACCTTAGTCTGGGAAACTTTGCATAAACCAGGAGGCAGAAATGAATCCCTTATTCTTAGAAATTTTAACAGTTTTGTACACATGAATGACTTAGAGCCTGGAAATGTTATTTCTAAAGAGAGTTTTCAAAAAATGTATCAGATAAGAAGTCTCCATATCTGATGTTGCT
Source organism: Rhea americana (assembly GCF_003343005.1). Taxonomy (NCBI): domain Eukaryota; kingdom Metazoa; phylum Chordata; class Aves; order Rheiformes; family Rheidae; genus Rhea; species Rhea americana. Next base: position 2,259,471 of record NW_028186701.1, read on the forward strand.
TGATGGAATTGAGGCAGTTTCATGATCCAGGATTTTAGGAAATCTCAGAGAAATGGCTGACTAGGTTTCTTTTGCAAAGCACTTTTCTTCTTCTTTTTTTTTTTTTTAATGAAAATGATATTACAGTTGATTTTGTGCTAGAAATTGGTGCATGATGCCTATTTCTGTACACATGTGATTATCTAGCTTCTCAGGTTTTGATTTTTTAGTTTACATTGTCTGTTTTATTATTTTATACTTTTTTTAGTTTAATATAAGTAGGGAAAAATTCATTTTACATGTTTTTGTATTTTGGAAAATGCACTTTGCATCAAGGGAAATATGAAGCATGGGAACCATGGAATAGCTAAGGACCGAGATAAAAGGCATGAACAATATTGTGCAATAACATTTTCGTAGAACTTTGGACTAAAAGCAATGCCTTCCAAAACAATCACTGCAGTTTTCTATACAGAGATATTTGCACATATTAATAATATACCATATGGTTAGCTTAGCACTATGAATATAACACACGAGCCTACCAGATGCAATATTCTCTCTGGAGCAGAATATTTCCTTGGAATATCCTGCTCTTTTTTGACACTTCAGTTTTAACTTTTTCTATAACTTGATCTGAAAATGATGACCAGCTTGAAATCTATATAACTTGAAGGCTTTATCGGTAAAGCCCAGCAGAGTTATATTTCTCTGTGGCTATGATGTTGAAACCTAGTGAAAAATCAATTTTTTCTTTTGCTGAATGGTATATTTGAAGCATTTAAAAAAGGTGAATGAGTGTGCTGAGGGTCTGTCATTCTCGAAGTATTTTCTTATGCAGCATGTGTAGGTACATCTGCCAGTTAGCCCTGAGAGGCTGCGTGTGTTTGATGCATTGGATGTTGTGTCAGCAGGAAGGAGAAAAAGAAGAGATGAGGTATATCAGAAAGAAAGTTGATAGCAAATGGTGTTTTGAACATCCCGTATCCCCCAGTGTAATATATTATGGAAATAATGATTCTGACAAGTGATGCCTCTTTGTAACTTGAAGTGATACTGTAGGGATTATACATGCTCGGGTCATTCTGAACTGGGTACTTAGTTGTCTAGAAATGCTCTAAGAAGTGTCTTCATTGCAAATATCTTTGTTACAGAACCTGTGGTAAGAACTAGATTACCGAAGAAGGGGAAAAAAGAAGATTTTATTTTTATTATTATTATTATTTATCTGGCAATGGCATAAAAAGTGGCATTTTTTGTTTGGATCTATTTTTACTGATGTATCTTTTACTTTGATTTAGTACCATATTTTACTTTTGTACTTAGGATGGATTGTATGCTTTAACTCATTTTCAAGCTCACTCAAACGTAGCTGTTACAAAAACATAAATCAGTTGTTAGTTAATTAACACAGGAAGGCAGTGAGAAGTGGTCTATAGTCTTAAAAAGAGGAGTCAGAAAGCCAAAGCAAGTAAACATGTGAATACAAAACAGGCTGTAATAAAAGATGCCGAGAGTATATGGAGAAAATGATTATACTAGAATAAAGAACAAAATGTTCCTGACATGTACACTCTCCCTAATCATAGATCAAGAAATACGACCAAAAAGGCAAGATAACAGTAGTTTTTTATATTTAGCCTCTAACATCAATATGATTGCTCTCATTTATGATGATTTCTTTAAAGCAGCAATAGGCTGATGTACCTTGCCAGAGGAGGACACTCTGGCTTCAGCCCATTTGATGATTCTCTTCTTCCCCTGACATATGTCAGGGCTCAAAGTGTGAGACAAAATAAGGCTCGATAACTTGCTGCGTTTTAGGAATATCATCCAATATGGGGCTTATATGCAACATTATTCTCCTCAGAGCCCTAAAGGAAGATCCAGACTCAAGGTCAGAATGATCAATATATCAGTCTGTGTGGTTGGGCTCTCTTCTGCCTCATGTGGGTTCTTCTTCCTCTGAAAGCCTTTTTAACTGAGGAAAAAAAAAAGAAGAAAAACAACAACAAAACCCTTTTCTTTTAATCCGATCATTCTTAAAAGAAAACAAAAATAGTAATTAGCAGGAAACATGATTCACTTATTCAAGATAGCTTTACACACTACCTTGCAATGTCAATAAATCACTGAGATTTTATTTTTCTTTGAATTTTCTGAAGAAGTGGAATTTTCCTTTTTGTGGTATACTTAGTACAGATGTTCAGTGGGAATGGTATGGAATATGTCACTTCCTCTGCTAACATCTTCCCTCTTCTCTGTTCCTCTTTGTCTGCATCCCTGTTTTTTCCCCACATAAGCCAAGTTAACTAATTCCAAAGGAAGTGAGTTTATTTTGCTTCACTGCTTAAAAGAAAAATAAGTGTTATGACCAATAGAATGAAATAAATTTGGTATGCTAAAACAAAAGACAATGAATGTTGAGAACAATTTCCAGTGACCTAAGTAGTATAAAATTTTTTCAAGTAAGTATAAACATTAACAATTTTGGACATATAAAAAACTAAAATTAACAGTTTGAAAACATTTATCTGGATGATACAGAACATGATGCATGAAACATAATGACCTGTCTGAAATTCAGCCAGGATGCTGTGCTGCACATTTAGACAAAGACAACTAGTTAATCATAGCAAAGAACATTAGACGGAGTAAATTGGTTTGCTGCTGCATTCCAGACTCTTAGCTACAAAAAAGAATATATTCCACTAATTAAAGAGTAGAAATGCTAAAAGCTTTTAGAAAGAGAATGCAAGAGAGAGAGAGAGATCCTGGATTTAGAGCGCTATATCTACTCATGAGGGTTGCATGATGCAGTGTTTTGATTTTCTCATTTAGGCAGCCTGTGTTAAGGTGTGTTCAACTTTGATTATATAGACATATTATATGACATAATAGTTTGTAATGAATGTTATCAGACATGGTTTGTATTTTTAATTTCCACAGATTCTTGGAGCTTCTAACGAAATGTAAATACATTCAGCTTTAAAAACTACACAAATATACAATTAAAAAGAAAAAAAAGGCCAGGATAGGAACTTCACAATTAAAATAAGTTAACAATCAAATTTTAAATGTCTTGGGGGATTATTATGCTGGTTGTGTTGTACAAATTTTTGCTTTTTCATTGTGTTTATATCCTTAATTCTACATAATGTTCACTCTAGATGTTTTATTTCTTTATTCTTTAAATTAAATAGAGGAAAGTGGGTGTACATAAGAATATTAGAATAGTAATTACTCTAATTAGACTTGAAGTGAATGGTAAAAGAGAAAGTCAAGTTCACCTACTTGTTGCAGCAAAGTGTTGTTCAGCAAAGGAATCTGTGTCGGTGGATTTGTAGTTCTAATGAAATCAATGGGATAAGAATTCTTTTTTATCTGAAGATTTTACATCATTTTACACAGTGAAAGTTGTATATGTAGTTCTGAAATAAGGCTATTCTTTTTTTTCTCTGGAAAATGATTTACATTTTTCAGAATGTTTGTTCAAATTTGTGAATTCTTGACTGGAAAGAGATATAAGTACATTTATATCTAATTTTTGTTTTCTTTCCTGTCTATGGATCTCTGTGATTCATGTCTCTGAACCTGCTCTCTGAATAAGATCAAGTTTCTAAACAGATAAATGTGAATTTTACTTTAACTGGAGGAGAATGAGGATCAGATCCTCTCTTTGTATCTTTTGCATGAGCACCCTTGAAATTAACTGAATTATTTCCACTGAATTGAAGGAGAAAAAGACTAAGTCCTGCTTGGTTCCARTCCCATAGCTCTTTTTTGATCAGCTAAACTTTTACAGCATATATGTATGCAGTGCRTATGTTTGAAGAAACATGTGATGTTGGGACTCCTTTGGAAGAACCTGTCAGTCGAAAACCTGTCATCTTTTCTTTTCATTAACTGTGAGATAACTTGATCAAGAAAGCTACCTTTTCAAACACTCATGTTTAATCACGTTATTTATTAACCCTATTTAAATGAGAGTGAGTGGCTCTAYAATGTGTGTACGCTTTTGATTATTGTTATTATTTCAATAAGCCCCTATCTGTGAGTGACGTATATTGGGAAACTCAGTGTGTACGTTTGCATGTACGCACGTATGTGTATCTGTGTAGACGGAGTGGAGTGGGACAGTCACTGCTTTCTTTCCTAAGAACTGCTTAGGTTTTCTCAGACTTTCAAAAAATAACAAGGCCAAATATGGAAATTTCAGCTCTAAAAGAGAGTTCTAGAAAGGTTTGAATGAATGAAAAGGTTTTTAGTCCCTAACAATGTTGTTTTCACTGCCAAGTCATGCCGTAATAAAATAATACAGTAGATTATTTTTAAGCAGAATTGCAAACAGCTATATGAACTCAACCTAATATGTGATTTTGTTTCATATACCTTATTTGTTTTTACAAATGATTCAGAAACATATGCAATAAATATTTAGATTTGTAATTTAACACAAAATTAATCTAAAATCGACCTTCCTAGCTTAATTAGAATTCATTTGCTTAATTGCCATTCCTATCCCATAAATCCTAGTTTTTCACTAACTTGAACAATGCCACTTTTTGCTGTTTGCACTGTAATTTGCTTTCTATTATAGTTTATGAACAGTAATAAGGTCCTGCTTGAATATTCATTAGTTGTTGAATTGTGAGCTTTGAAAAGGTGCTTTCTTTTACCTTAATGAAAGTAGCTCAGCATGGGGTGGATCAGTAATGACATTTGATTTTAGGGATTCAACAAATTTGCTTATTATTTATTGACACATCTTGTCCAAACAGCTCCCTCGCAAGTTAGTGGGGTAATGAAAGAGAGAGTGCTTCAGAGGAGTGTGGAGCTTTCCTGGCAGGAACCAGAACATCCCAATGGAGTCATTACTGAATATGAAATCAAGTATTATGAGAAAGTAAGTGCTAAGATTATCTGTAATGTACAACAATGTRCTCTTTGCTCACTAAATTGTGGAGCAGTGTTACAGCCATAACAGTCCTGTCATCTATCTTGCCTGCTGTGATCTCTTCAAAGCCACAGTGATTTTGCTTATTTGTAATAATCATCTATTAACTATTTCTTGCAATCATTATAGTTATTATATGTTCCATATATTGTATTTTAGTATCCAAAAAAAAGACATATCCACTTTAAATTACTTTTTTCTTTCCTCTCTTGATTTTTCTGTTATTAAATTTGACAGTGGAAATTTTAACATGAGGCATCATTTTCCTGTCTCTTCTGCATTGTTTTTAAAGCTTTTTCCATTTCCTTTTGTGTCAGTATAACCCCAGTCCTGAGATAAGACATCAAATAGAGTTCTTGACTGCATTTGGTATTTCCTTATGAGTTGGGCAGCTCAGACTTATGTCTGAAAACTTCCAAAACGCTTCCTACAGTTTCAGCTGATAAATATTCCTTGTTTGCCCTCTGAAAAACTCCGAGCAATGTGAGATTTATTTTTCACTTGTTCTCTCAACACAATAATGCATTGAAGGCTGCTTCTCAATAGTTGATGAAGTGATCTCTATTTTTGGTAGAGTGAAATTGCAATCTTATTGATGTCAGTTGGAGTTTTGCCATTCACTTCAGTATGTCTGGGGCTTCATTCTTGATAACTTTGAAGTATTCTAGAATAAATAAAAAAAAAATCTGACAGGCATATAAGTAAGGCCATATGCTACCGTAAGCTGATTCAAAATGGGATAAAGGCAGGTTTTGCAGCTACATGTTTGTCTTGGGACCTGGAGTAAGTGTTGCTCCTCCAGATTCCCTGAGCAATGTCTGCAGCATGCAAAGTACTCCTATCTTTTTTATGAAACAGTCTGGGAGAAGAAGAAGGCAATATATATATATATATATATATATATATATATATATTAAATATAAAGAAATGAACATAAGCACTCCTTTGTGATCTCTTGTGAAGATATTTTATCTCTGAAAACAAAGTAATAATATTTCCATGTCAGAAAAGAGTCAAAAAAGAGAAAAGAGTATGTCACCTACTAGGTAACATATAATTAGGTAAATTCGGACCAGACTGGATCTAATATCAAGCGTCACATCTAATTTTCAGGGCTGAATTACAAAAAATATATTTATCAAAAGATCTTTATGTGATTTGGAAAGAGAATAAAATGTTTATTTGTTGATGCTGTGCCCCAGTTTTAAATTAGTAAGTTTAATGACTCCTGTGACAAAACTTACAAGATATGTAAAGATAGCTACAAATCTTTTTAAAGGAATTATTCTATTTTTGCAGGAAATTTATCTCCCTTGAGTGTGTGTATACACATACGCACAGCTAAATCCAAATATGAAAAGAAAGTTTACATATTTACCAAAGGCCAAACTATTCTCTCAGGAAAAAAAAAAAAATCCAACTTTTTCATTTCTATAAGCATAGTACTTTTTTGTCTGCTAAAGAAAATGAAGTATTTAAATAGCTGGTAGAAAATAACTTAAAAATGATGAAAGAAACTTTTTATATATGTTAATTTTTAGAATGTAGATTTTATTATTATTACATAATAATTATATTATTTTTGTCTGTATATTTTTGTTACTTTAAATAAATGACAGAATTTCATTGCCCATTTCCTTTGTTTGCAAAGCACAAGAACTAGTATTAGACTTCCCTTGTAAGGGAAGCAAATCTAACAATATTGTATGTACTACAGTCTAATTAATAGAAGAGGACTCATTGTACTCATTGTACTCATTCTACAAGTACTTACAGAACTTTATAAACAGAWTTTTATACTTTTAATTCAGAGAAATAACTTTTATATAAATACTTATATGTCTGCCTTCCTTGCAAAATAATGTAGTATTGAAAAGTACTTTTCAAGCTTCTTGCTCAGAATGTTCATTCCCTTAAAAAAAAAAGACCTGAACTCTCTTTTAGAGCCAAAATCAAATCAAACATCTTTGTGGTTCCGAAATATTCTGATAAGTGTTTCTTTACTTCTCTTTTCTGGCTAGGACTGGAACTGAAACTGCCAGAAATCTCCAAAGGAAGCCTGTCGTATGAGATTTCTAGCTTAGGTTATTTTTCTTTCTTTGTTATTTATTTATTTTGAATWGAAGAATTGTTGGCAATTCGGACAAGTCTCATTTATGCATCAAAACTCAAACACTGAAATTCCACTGGGGCTTGCAATCCTGAACCTATAGTGCTATTTACTGTTTGCTTACACTTGTTTCCCATCTCTCAAGTGTTCCTGTTCTATCCCACATACCAACATACATTCCACCATGGTCTTCGCTTACAGATGATTTAAATCTTCGTAGAGAAGATATGAAAAAATATTGCTACCCAGGCTGACAGGCTTGCTCAAATGACAGAACAGGCAAAGCTCRGGAGAAGCCATTACTGCAGCTTAGAGAAGAAATTTGATATGTTGTATGGAGCACTGTACTTCAGCAAAAGGCTTTGCTGCTACGCTGAATGCAAAGGGGAAGGTTTTCCATCATTTTAAGCTGGCAAAGTGCTATTGAAATCAGTTACAGATTTATTCCTTCCCTCTCTATCCGTCTCATTAGCAGTGCCTCGAACGGCTCACGCTTGCATTGGGATCCTGTGATGCATTCAGACGGTTGGTTCATTCATCTCTTCTGCCCTTCGAATCAGGGGTGCATATGCCACTGAAAATCAACAGGGCTGCACATATCTACACTGAAGGATAATTTGAACCAGTAAATTTGATGAACAAGTAGAGCTGTTTCAGTATCGTAGTGGTCTGTGATACAGCTTTTGTAACATTTGAAAGTGAGTTATTACCCAGAGGATTTGTAGTCGTACAGCTTCAAAATTTGGGGGATTACGTCGTCAACTTCTTTCCCTGAGTTTTACTTGATGCCATAGAGTCAAAACTTGAGAAAAGACTAGGAGCCAGAGAAAAGACTAAGTGTTTTTGCAAAGTTAAAGAGCAGAATTCAGGCAGTATCCAGTCTGTTTTACACTGGCACCGTGATAACTTTTGCAAGATGTTAGAAGGGARAGTAAGGGCAAGTATGCTGACCATGACAGAACAGACTTCCCTGCCACTGAACTGTTTAGATCCCGCAGCTGTCCTGGGAAAGCTATGGTCAACCTATTTTTCCATCAAAATTTGACAGAATGTAATCAAAGCCCCCCAAAACACACATTTTATGCCTGGATGTTTTATAACTGACAACATGAGCATCCTGTTTAAATTTTATGTTGCTTTAAGGACCCCTCGTTGCAGTGACGGTGTTTTGTAATACTCCTCAGAGTGTGCTTTTTTTTGTGTTGGGGGAAAAAAGCATTCAGCAAATTGAAATAACTACCCAGACCAGTTGTCTGTTGCTAATCGGCAATCATGATAAAATCTGACCTGTAAATGTCATTTAATCTTTTGCCTTATTGTTTCCAGGATCAAAGAGAAAGGACCTATTCAACGGTGAAAACAAAGTCCACTTCAGCTTCTATTAATAACCTAAAACCAGGAACAGTATATGTTTTCCAGATTCGTGCTTTTACTGCTGCTGGTTATGGAAATTATAGTCCCAGACTGGACGTTGCTACACTAGAAGAAGCCACAGGTAAACACTTAGATTTACAGGCAATTAATATTTTCACTAGAAGCGGTAAATAAAAAAGGGAGGAGTCGTAAGTAATATTATTAAAACTAGAAAGAATTGCAAATATGCTAAATAAATATTTTGATTTGGTTGAACTGTCCATCCAAGTTCTGTGTGAAAATGGATTTTTGTTGCTGTATTTTGAAGAATGAGGTTCAATTAATTGTTTTGCTATAGAACTACTAATTATACTCTTGTAATTAGACAGAAAAGATTTGTGACATATCAGGTTCTTCCTCTCTAATGTCTTCCTAACACAAAGCAAATAATTTTTTCGCTTGAATACACACCTCTTCCTCCCCACCTGAGAAGTGACTAATGATGAGATAAGTGACTCCACTAGATTCTTCAGCAGCTGAGGAGAGGCTGGAAGAGGAGATTTCAGCCCACAAAGGCATCTCTAGGTCATTTTTTTCCCTGTTTGATTTTCTAAAAAAAAAAAATATATATAAAGTTTTGTTTATGGTGTATGTCTTTTCTGTACATCCAGTCTTGGTTTCTTTTGAGCTCATTGGCCAGTTTCATTTCTGTTTGGGAAAGAAACAGAGGTTTCAAAGATACAAAGTCTCTTTAAGGCTTATGTTGCAAACTATAGAAAAACACCCTATTAAATCCTTCATAATGGAAAAAATGATGTATAAATTTGGTCAGTATGATACATTAGAGAAAGCTCACACGRCTGTGACATTGTTATCTCAGCAGTGGGATAACATTTCCTGAGAGCTTGTTCTTTGATGCTAAAACATATCCTTATTTGTCTAAAAATCACCTTGGTACCTTCCCCTGCCCCCCACTGACCACGCAGTTACATGCTTGCATAGTTACAGAGAAATTTCCACATTTTGGGCCTTAAGAAACTCCTGGGTCACCGAGACTTGACAGCCRTGAGCTCACTCGCCCGAACGGCCCGTGTCCCTGGCAGCTTCACGGCTCTGTCGCAGACCTAAAATTTGGTTACTCTGTTTTGGGTCACTTGCTTCAGATTGACCTTGCTAGGAGCAGGTYAGCCAGTTTGGAGCTGGGAATACACAGCCTGCGGGATCAAAGACCATAGACTGCCAAGTCTGGTCTCTGTGCTTTATGTGGAATATCTAAGGCACAGATACAGGCTGTAATGTCTTATTAATTACGGTCAGGTGCTGCATGAACAGTTGGTGGATATTCTTAAGACAYGGTAGGTCTTAACCTTCCTTCCACACAGACTATAAAAAGCTATTAATAATGAATAATAACACATCAAATAGTGATAATTGAAATAGTAATTATGATAATAGCAGCAATAAAATATTAATAATAATATTATTCACTCTGTGTCTGATAGTATGCTTTTCAGCCATAGATTTCCACTTTACAAAGGAAGTCAGTAGCAATATCCCCATTTTCTACAAGGGAAGCMCATTTTCTAAGATGGGAAACTGATACAGACTGAAGTATTTTCTTATTTTGATTAGATTTTCTGGCAAACAAATGAAAAGTCTGGCATAATCTGTCATATACTTCTCACAATTAGCTGATTTATTGTCCATAGTGATTTACGTTTAGCTGACCAAAATGTTTCCCACACATTTCCTTAATTACTRGAGTATCCTTTATACGCAGAATATAAGCATACCGGTAACCACTAATATTAGTAAAGATAATGTCTGGGGTAAACAGTTTCAACTGGAGTTTGATCAGTATATGGAAGATTAGGAAACTGGAATAAATACATCACTGGCCATGTTTATGTACCCTTTCTGTGACTCAGGTAACAAAAATTACATAATATAAAATAGAGATATACTAGGCCAGCATGTACAACAGATTTTTTCTCTTATCACAGGTTAGCTTTGTGTTTTGACATACTCTGTAACATGTTCTCTGCTGATGAAAGAAAACTAAAAAGTGGCGTGTTTTCCACTTTCTTGRGAGGACACTCTATCATATAATTCCCATAAAAGATAAGCAAAATATTTTCTGTATATATTTTTCAGAAACAATTAAAATATTCATAGAAAAAAAAGTAAATTCAATTAAATTATTTTAGATTTTTTTTCTTGCAAGTGAGTATATTTTATTGGTGGTTTTATCATATCTTGCAAGCTCATTGCATTAGGCTTTTGTTAACATTTGAAAGGAAGTCTGTGCATCATTTTTAAGCAATATTCTCCCTGTGAAGTACTGTAAAGGTGAACAGTAAATCAATGTTATATTACAGCAGTGAGGAGACATTGGCTCCTCATTATTCCGGTGATTTCTGATTGTAGCTTTTAAAGATGTCGAAGTATTTTAAAAGTATATAGCGAGAGTGCCCCACCATCACTGTCAGGTAGACATGTTGCCTATCTGAATTTCTCCAAGCACTTTAACTATTTAGTGTCTTTTGGTTAGTGGTGTTGATTGAATAGAGTTTATATATTATGCTAAAGCTTTTGCATTGTGATTGAAATTGTATGGCCGCTTTGCAATTTTTAATATATATTAAAAATATATATATATACACACATGAGAATTGTTGGACATCACATATGCATTTATGTAAATATTTCAAAATTAGTACAGTTAAAAAATAATTAATGCAAGATATTTATATTGTCTGTTGTRTTTTTCACAGACCAAAGTACATGAATCACTGTAATTCTTTTGTTGGTTAGTAAAGACAGAAGTTCCTCAGGGAAAACACGTAAATCTAAAGAATATCACTTAAGTGATAATTTTCTCTTTTGATTCATCAAATTATTTCAAAAATATATTACATCAATTTTAGCCAGGGGATCTAAAGACGCTTCTGTGCTTTTTATTTTTCCAAAAAAGTATGAGGATATATATTGTGTTTTAGATACTAAACAAAGTAAACATCAAGAATAATTGAATGCATCCAACTTAAAAATGCTGATGACTTATTTAAATCAGAATTTCAATGTAAAAACAATTGTGAAATTGTTAGTTTTCAGACAAGACTGTATATATACAAAGCATAGAGCTAAAACATTTCTATGACAAGCTCTCTTGGGACACACAGATTTCAGGAGTGCTCTCAGCAATTTTGCTGAATGACAGAAAGCTCTCCTAGATGTCTTCAGTCATGGCAAGACATGTGGTACCTGATCTCAGAATAGTGTAACATAATCTTTGAATCGTCTAAAAAATTTGATAGGGAGTTAAGCACTTGTTAAATTCCTCACTATTAAATGAAAAGGATTCAGCACAATCTGGAGTGAAGAAGACTTTGATTTTAGTCAAGTGCCATGTGTCACTAAMTAAGCAAGGTTGAAGTAATATGCAAATGCAAAAATTATTTCTAATATCTAAAGTAAACGATACTACTACAAATCTTTATAGAAGACAGAATAAAAGAAACTAATGTTTTGTTTACGTRAATCTATATTTTATTGACATTTTCATGGTGTACTTTGTCAAGATTTATCTTCTGTAAATTATACATTTTAGATTGCTTGCATGAAAGAATGTTGCTGGACAAGCAGCACAGCTTTTATAGCTAATCTCCATTTTTGAATGCTCCAGATGTGTTTAGATATACATTCGCAATCCCTCCAATGGTATACAGAGAAGGTAGTCTTGACTCCCCCGAGTAAAGCATTGCCTCATTACTTTGCCTATACAGATGTCACTATGTTACGTTGGGTGTCAGCTTTAGTTGACTACCTAAGTAGCAATTCCTCATCTCTTGCCCTCTAAATTGTGGTGTAGYTTAAGCCAATATAAGAGCAGACTTTCCTATCCTGTTGCTGTCCCCTACCACCACCACTGTATGAACACTAGTGACAGGTAACTATGCCATGGAGCCACTGAAAAATCTTTCTGAAAGACCTGAAAATCTTTCCTCTAAGGCTACTCTAGCATCTTTATTTCTGCCAAACCATAGCAATCATGTCWAAAGTTGGGTTCTGAATCCCACTTAAACCAACTAACAGCTTGAGTTTGTCCCACAGAAGGGAGAAGCAGCCCAGAGCTAGTACATGAACAAAAGTAGGTGTCTTAGACTGCTATCACTGAATTGTCCTAGGTCTTTATCAAAACAGACCCACAATCCAACCTTTCTCTCACAAAGATATAAAAATACCTAACACATCACATCCCACCTATCTTACCAGCTGGCTGCTGTACCATGCTCACAACATTTTCCAGAGCCCAGATGACATCCTCGGCCTGCTTCCAGAATGTGCCAGTATCCAAAATCTGTGAGGTAGCTATGCAAAACAACCCACTCACATATGTCAACCTCTGTGCACTCAACTTGGCTGCTAGATAAGGTGACAAGCTGGAGTGGGTCTGTTATTCTGGACTGTTAGGTAGATGCATCTTCGCACACTCATCATGCCTCTTCTCGACTTCTGAATGAGGTTTGCACTGAGATTCAAAGAAGGAATGGAACAGTTTTTAGAAAATGCTGTTTTATATGTAAATCTGATATTCCCATATTTAGGGGTCTCCAGTTTGATGGGCTGAGAATGATTCAGGGACTGAGTGGTATCCCTCATACCCTTACACTCTTGCACGAGATTCTGATCACTAATTTTCTACAAGTTCCATAAAGAGGGTATATGTAGGCCTGTAGTAGGATCCAGGTGACCCAAGTATCTCAAAAACTTATAGATAACTCAAAGGTAAGCTTTCTTTTTCATGTACTCAAGATTAAAGRCCAGTATGAGTAATGAGGTCCTCCTCAGCAGCATTTGGCAGWATATAGAAAAACTATAAAGTTTCCTTAGGAAATAAAATTGGGAAGGGGGAGAAGGGAGAAGTTTAAGAGGGAATTTCCCCTCAAGGCAGAATATTCTGTGTCTTTGTAGCATATCAAGGGGTTTGTTACATTTTTCAGGGAACCAGCTGGTACAGGTCAGAGTCAGTGACAAAATAAATCAGGTTGATTGGCTCACTTCTCCCCAGACAGGGCAAAGAAAGTACTGTTTTGTTTGTTTCTATGGGAACCTTTGAAATCTGCAACAGGAACCTGATTCTGTGGAATTCATAAAATTCTCATGTAGACATTCCTATTTAGTTAACATTACCAGGAATTAACCTGATTAACATACCATCTAAAATTTAGTTAATTAACTTAGTTTTTTTCACTTTGCTTTTATCTCTCTGCTGCTTCCTAATGACTCACTTCTGCAGTACCGTTTTTTTTCAGCATCACTGCTGTCTGCTCCTTGATTCTCAGTCTCTTAGGCTAGATCCTCACTGTTATAGATCAGTATAGCTCCACAGAGTTCAGCAGAGCTGTTCTCATTTAATGTAACTTAGTATATGCCTGCCCATATTAGATGATGGGCAAACAATATGTTTAACAAATTTTGAGGTTTCTCAGGCTAAGTATTTACATGCACAGTTTATATTAATCTGACATGCATRCATTTTCATATATTAATAACATTGACATAATTGAATAAGAAAAGTTATAATGTGTGAATTTTTAGTATGTAAATCCCTTGAAACATGGAAAATTTCTTGTAAATGTGCAAGCATCTTTTCATTGCTAATGGAAACAAATGATAAGTAATAATAGCAATTTACAATGATTAAAAGCAAGAGATAGAAATATGTTAACTATGAAATCTGTGCACACAGGGATCCTCTAATATGCTAAAAATAGTTAATGTTTCATCTTATACTTCTTGTAGCTAAGATACTGTTTTATAGGGATACAATCAAAGTCAAATCAACTGGTTTTAGGGATGAGGCCTTGTGGATATCTTTCTATCCCCCTTTTATAGGAATATATTGGTGAAACAGTAGGAGGAAGTGAAGTTTACTCGTGCTGGCTTTCACATGCTGGCTCTACCACCTTGACCATCATAACTGCTTTTTATTCCCTACAGATGATCATTAACTCATCCATCATTTGGGGGAATTTCTCAGATATGTCTTTCTTTRGCTTCATTAACATCTGTTTAATAGTTTCAGGCAACAGAAAAGGTAAACCAACAATCTGCAATTCACCAAGATTAATTTACCTTTGACTGCTCCTTTATATGGAAATATTTTTCAGCTAATCTTTATTCCTTGCTGTTTTTGTAGCCACAGCTGTTTCCAGTGAACAGAATCCTGTTATTATCATAGCTGTGGTTGCTGTGGCAGGAACCATCATTCTGGTCTTCATGGTCTTTGGATTCATCATTGGGAGAAGGTACTGCACCTCGTGTAGGTATAAGCCTATCTGACCCCATTGGTGTGGACACTTCAGACATAGCCTAGTCTGGGATGGCAATTTCCAAAACTAAAATGGAAATGACATTTAATCATGATAATATCCATTTAGAGCTTATCAAGTATATTCAGTTAGTCTGCTTACTGTGGCAAGGCATACTTAAATTAAGATATTCTTTTTGTCCTATATAAACATACAGTAGAAAGAACCCTTAGCAGATTCTCTTCCTGGGCTCCTCAAAGCTCCAGTTTCTGTTCAGTTTCTCTCACATGGAGAAGACTGACACTTTATCTGATCAGCCTTTAAATGACATTGCATTCAAGAAAAAGAGGCACAGCAGTAAGTTTAAGAATACCTTCATGTAAAACAGCATTCCACTTTCAAGTTCGTTAATCCTGTGTTTTATCCATTGAAGTATTTCAGAAGAATTAGTTTTCTTTCAGGACCTGTCCCAACTGGTATTTGATACAGAAGCCTTTTGATTACAACTGTTCATGGTTTATTTAAAACTTTCCTGTTGAGAGAATTATAGTTTAAACTCTTAAAGGGCCAATAGAAGTTAGGTGCTCGGTGAACTTCAGATGTGAGGAAGTAAATCATTATTTACCAGTAAAACTGGCCTCTTTTCTTTTCAGGCATTGTGGCTATAGCAAAGCTGATCAAGAAGGAGATGAAGAACTTTACTTTCATTGTAAGTGTTTTGCCTTTTTTTCCCCCTTTCAGGAATTCCCAACTCTATTGTAAGAGACTGGTATTGGCAGTAGCACAGACAATATTAAAACAGCATTCCACGAAAGAAAAAGTCATAAGAAATTCAAAACGCTGTGATTTAGCAAGTGAGAAGTTTAAAATTGTAAAAATATGACCTACACAAAAATAGCGCAAATTAGAATCAACACTACTTACACTGGAAGTTTATTTCTATACATCTGTATTCTCTGTTATTCTCTCACTGTTATTCTCATTTTGCGTTTTTTTTCCCTTTAATTGCTTCTGGATACATGTTTCACACCTCCCTAATGATCCCTCTGAGGTGCAGTAATTGAGAGGTCCTTGGCTAAGTAAGGTCTTTACCTCCAGCAAACTTTGGATTAAGAAAATGAGGGTCATTCTGTCACTCCAGTAATGAAAGTGTTCTACTCAAAAACTGTTTTCTGCAACTATGAATACTGTAGCATTGATATTTACAGAATATGCTATTCTTAAAAAAAATACTTAATATGAAAAGAAAGCTCAGCTATTTAATTACTATCCTCAGTTCTAGAATCAGTTGCCCAGTACTGAGGAATAATACCCATAGTCTCTCCTTTCTAAACAATAGTTACTATCTCAGCTTATACCAGAACCCTGGGAAACTTCAGTAAAATAGATCTATCTTGGGTAAATCAGAATTTAAAATTTAAGGGGAGAGGAGGTCTTTTGCACTAAGAAAGAACAAATTGTTAGAGGTTTACAGAAAAATTTTGTTTCAGATGCTTTCTTTTTTTAACCCTTCTTCATTTCAGTTGTAATATCATTTTGAGATGGAAAATTAAAAATATTCTAAATTGTTTTAGAATCAGTTATCTAGTCAGGAAATATGATAGAACTAGTTGCAAAAAGTTTTTAGACATTGTAAATTTCAAAATCAAATAATAGAATTAAATTGAATAGAGCTCTGACCAAAAAAAAAAAAAAAAAAAAAAAAAAAAAAAAAAAAAAAAAAAAAAAAAAAAAAAAAAAAAAAAAAAAAAAAACAGATTTCCAGTATTCTCCCATACATAATAAATCTAATATCAATACTATTTGCCACTTAGTCATGCTATGCTGTTTTCAGCCTTTGTCTACCAATCATTACAGTTATAGTTTAAATCTATCTGAATTGTTTATGAAAGTAATATGGTTTATCTTRTTTTACATTTGTTAAAATCATAAGCTATCATCAGATGTAATATCACATAGAGAATGAAGTAGCCACTAAACATGAACTTTTAGCATCTTCTTAATACACAGCTCTCTAAACTAGTAATTCTACCCAATGCTCCAGTCAAAATCAGATCAAGTTTTCTGTTTCACCTTTCTGCCCTGGCAAAACCAGTTCAACCTGAATCTGCTCATGCTCCCTGAATCTGGGTGTGTTGCTACTTAAATCATTTCTTTTAAACGCAGAGAATATTAAACTAAATAGTGACATCATTGCAGCTTTAGTCAATCAATATATAAGCTGTGCAAAAAAGGTGGAAAATAGCAATGGGATAAGAATTATTTGTCATGTCATTTACAGTGCAGCTGATTTTAAAGAATTCATCAAAAATCTGATGTTACTTAAACGTTGCTATTCTGGGAGCAGTGGATTTGAAATTTGCCTCTCATAGATGTGTTATAAGCTTTTCACATCTTCAGAAGAGCTATTGCTTTCACTTTTTAAATCCCCATTACGTCCTTGAAGGAAAAGATCGGTCGTGTATTCTTGTATTGCAGTATATAAACAAAAAGGAAAAACTTGCTGGATAATTCTTTTCCCGATGCATTATTTGTGGACATTTTTGTTTCAGTGAAAGTACAAATGTATTAATATGAAAGCTAAGACTTAATGTTTAGCAGTTGATTCAGAAATACTGAGTCTTTATATGTGTTTATTTCTCCTATTTTGCTTTCTTTCAAGAAATCTGGTTATACAGAAAATCAATCAGAACAGTTAATACACATAGCCCTTTTAAAACCATGGCACCAAATATCAAAAAAGTCACTTTTTACCCAGCCATTTCTTCATCATCTGTTGATTGAAAGTATAGTATTTAATTTTGTTTGATAACCATACACAGAATGAGATGAAGTAGAGTGCTGTGGTCACCAGCTTGATCACAGTGCTATAGTCACCGATTTGATGTCCTTTCACTCCATAACATCTAGATAATTCTTTTATATGCTGAGACATCAGGTTAGACTTTCATAAAAACTTACAACTAACCATTTAACTAGATTTTAAAGCATTTAATAGAATACCAAATCTTTTATTTCAGTGCCCTCAACTCTCCATGGCCCCAAGAGCTACATTTAAAGATATAAATACAATGAAGGCGTTTAGTCAAGCAATTCTGATTTACATTTTGTTTCCTCCTACCGTTTTCTTCTAACAATGTCTTCAATTCCATGCCAGCACTATTTCATGTTGGTATGCCAAGATAGCTTTGGCCTGTCAAAATGTTTTATGACAGCTTGAATAAAGAACCATCAGAGGCCCATTGGAGATTCACACAGTTACCTCCAATCCAGGGCTCTTATCACAAACACAGGAGGATGGCTCATTCTCTGTCTCCCTGCCTGAAAGCACTGTAATAGCAGCTTAACCTATTGTTTTCTTCTATTCTCCTCTGGTTCTTTTTGATTTAAATAAATAAATACTTATCATTTTAAATATTTAAAGCATTATCAGTACAATTTTGTAGATACGTAATACARCAGACAATAACATCTGGGCAAAATCATGAATAATTTTTTGTGGATGTAATTTCATTTGGTTCCTCAAATAAGTTTTCTAACTTTTTACTTCTTACAATGTTTTTTGTCAGTAATACCATCTGAAAAATAAATACATGATTACTAAGCCATTTTTCAATATATTTTCAAATTTAAATGCTTTATGTTCAATAGATTACAAAGCAACCATAAATTATTTATGTTTTGYATTGCCTTGCTCCAATTCTTGTATTTCAGTACATCAATTAGCATAGGAACATTTTTGCTTTTTTTCGTATTGAGATTTAATTCAAAGATTTAATTAAAAGCTAAGAYTGTAATGCTTGTGAGCCAGATTTACTTCATAAAAAAATATTTGGTCTTAATAGAGTTTTAGGKTTGTTCTACTTTCACCAGAAGTTCTGAACAAGAAGGGTTAATAATTTTGTTGAACCAGCAGCAAACTAAGGGGAAAACTATACACTATCCAGAAGTCTATGCTGCTGCCTCCGTTATACCAAGCATTATATGGAAAAAAGAGAGCAGAAATCAAGATTCTGTGTATTATTCACTTAGATGCTTGAGCAAGGGAATAATTGTCCCATAAAGTCCATCTGACCTTCCTGTGCCTTTACAAATTGACTACAAGTGTCTCCCATGTTCATATTCTAGTGTAGGAGATGCACCTAGCAGCATAAATTCTAAAAGTTACGAATAGTTTAGCTTTACTCTTGCTACAGTCTGTAAATAATATTGCATTCAGTAGTTTAAGCAAAATGAAATTGGTGGAGGAGCTCTTTAAATCCCTCTCAAAGACAAGGATAATGTAAAGAAAGGCTGTTTGCTCAAGCAGGGAAAAGAAGATATGTTCTTACACAAGAAAGAAATCTACACCTCCCCTACTGCTCTTAGAGTCCCCTCTGCCTTGTTTTCACTCCTGCTCAACCACGGCATTTTATCCATCGAAGCCTGTTTAATATTTATTACATTTTCCACTTCAAGGTGGAGTTGCAGATGCTAATGTTAGCCCYGTTGAGAGGTGCGATTGTGCATTTGTGTGGGTGTGCTTGCAGACGATGCCTAAAACTAAAGTTGCCTCCGAAAGCTGTTGTGACCGGGGYGGTGTGGAAGCAGGCTCGCTCTTCCGCGGAGCGCTCTGCATAATGGAAATCCCGGGCTGACTGCACAATAAGTGCCTTTGCTTCATCACAGTCATGCTTTCTTACATCATTACAGTTAAATTTCCAGGCACCAAAACCTACATTGACCCTGAAACCTATGAGGACCCAAATAGAGCCGTCCATCAGTTCGCCAAGGAGCTAGATGCCTCTTGTATTAAAATTGAGCGTGTGATTGGTGCAGGTAAGGCTGCTGGGGCTTCCTTATTCATCCGTTCCATTTAGCCGGGATCGAAACTCATACATCATAATGACAGGCAAATAATTATACCTCAAGTACAGAAGAATTTTTTGCATTTACCGGAGTGGTTAAGAGCAATGAAGCTGCGCTCACTTCTAAAAATGCAAAAGGCAAGTAGACAAACAGAAAAAAACAAGTAAATGAGGAGGCTTGCTTGGCATTGAAGGCTTGTGGGTTTCTAATTCTGTATCTGGTTTTAAAAATATAAAACATTTTTTTTTGGGGGGGGGAAGTAGTTTTTCTGACTGCTATTTGCTGTTGGAGTAAAGGTGTTAGGTGTCAGTGCAACTTCTGCTCTCTTTCTTATTTTAAGATAGTTCTTTGGCCTCTGAATTTTTCCTCATATGAGTAAGGAAAACTGGCTACAGTACAAAATCTTACATAGAGACTAAGAAGGTCTTGTTTCTGTATAACAAAATCTTCCCTGAGGCTATTTTTTTTCTTCCATCATTTTTCTTTTTGATATTTTATGAATACAAAAAGTTATTGTTTTACTTCTCATGACTGATTGTAATTGCACTGGCATTACATTGCTTTTCTTCCTCCTGAACTGTCTACCACCTACTTAAACCATGGTGTTCATGCTCTAAAAAGGCAGTTTCATTTGTTTGCATTAATAAGATATGTGACATTTTTATTGCACTACTTGATGTAGTGAAATTAAGTTTCTGTGGGTAAGAAAAATATCAAATACTTTGGATTCCTGGAGGAAATGTTCTTTTGCTTTCCTGTTGTTTTATAAAAGTATTAATAGAATACTTTTAAAATCACCCTGTAGTTTAGCATGCACTGTAAATTATATACTGCAGTATTATTTAAAAAGAGAAGGAATGGCTCTAAAATATTATAGTTTAAGCTGTAAAAAAGTCTTTACACTTAGAATTCACAATGCCCCTTTAAAGTAACCTCATTCATGTTGAATCACGTCTTAATCGAGAGGCAGTACCACTGAAATTAACATTGTTCAAGTATATTATTACTTGAGATGAGTAAGAGTGTAAGAATCCAGCTCTTTGAAACTAGTCATGTTTGGGATGTAAAAAATGGCAACATCTCTTCTAATAAATACACAGTTTTGCAAGATTTAAATTCCATTTTATCACAGAAAAATTAGTTAATTTTGTCTTTACTTTCATTTGAAAAATTAACAGCATAGCAACAGTTCAGAGCACAAAGATATATCCAGTTGGGCTTTGCCTATGTATTGAGCAAAATGCTGAAAACACTTCAGCTGCAAAGAGGATACAGCTTAAGACACAACTRTTCTCTCTGTTATGACAGAGTAAATCCAGCATATTAATTTTGTTGACTGCAGCTGAATTTGTTCTGGATTTTCATGAATATAAAAGTAGCAGAAAACTAAAGTGTGTCAACAGACATGCTGAAGAAAGTTAATTAAAACTACATCACTACTATGGTGAAAGCATTCTGTGTATTGGGTTTAGCTGTGGCTTTAACCTGTTGATGTAGATAGCCAGGAAGAACGAAATGAAAGGTGGTCCAAGTACAACAAAATGTAGAAGACTGAAAGAAGTAGCTGAACCACACACATCGATGAAGAATAGAGAATTTTTACTAGTGACAGCACCAGAAAACCCACTTAGCAGAGTCTCAATATGTCTCAACAACTCTGGCTACATCAACTTTTGAGTAGTGCTATGTCTCTCTCAGAAGAGCAGGGTGCCAGTATACTTATTTTCGATTTGCGTGATAGATGTGTGCTTTCCTTACCAACATTTTCCTTGCCATTCTGCTGATGCCACCTGTCAGATACAGAATTTGGTGTCCACTRTGTTGAGCCCTTGCTCACAGTGCAGACCCTTGTTTTTAGCCTCTTCCTTGTCRACATGCTGAGATAGTGGCTCTGTGRCTGTGCRGTGCTCCCACACTTGTTCTCATATTTTCTGTATCCTCTTTGGGCTCCATCTCAGCTAAATATACTGTTTTAGGGAGAGTAAAAGACACGTATTCTATAGCTCAGTGACTAGCATCCTGGCCTGAAACGTATAACATATACATTCAAGTTTCTGCTTTGCCTGAGTGTGAGTGAGCTGCTTTTGGATATAAATCAAAATCAAATTGTAGAACGCTGGAAGGGAGTTAAGCCTTAGTGTCTTCCATGCCAAGAACCTTAATTACCTGGCTGTGAAGTATCACACTCTCTCTCACACACATGCACATGTCTTGTTTTCACTGTGGAATAAAAACAATTTTGGAAGTTCTGCAGAAAAAAAAAATCATTATCCTTTAGTCAGTTCTGGTGGCTGGCAGCCGTGAGTGATGTGAGTGGTGAATTCATTAACAGCTGTCCATATTGCTAGTGAAGTGCAGGAGGGAGGTTAAGCTACCAAGTATATGGAGGCAGCTGGAGCTGACTTTTACTCAACTGGCTTAGAATGAGGGGGAGGAATTTGACTGAATCTCCTACGAGATTCATAAAACCTGCCAGGTTGAGTGAGGYATTGCTCAAACAAGTCAGTAGGAAATACTAAGATCTGGCCAAAACTCTACCCTTGAAAATTATTTATTTTTTGTAGTGGGCTGGAGGAAGTATGATCTAAGAAGCTGAGGGCAGGCAATGCTTTCTTCGTCTCTGAACTCTACTGTCAGGTGTAACAGCGAAAGAGTAGTCTTATAGTGGTGACAGTATATCAAACAAGATTTATCTGAACTTATTCATTAGAACATTTCAACATCTAGCTGCCTGTTTGGACCCTTAAGCCTTTTCTAGGAATCATTCTCTCTTTATTGCCAGTTAGACTCCCTTCCCAGTGCCTATATTCGCTTAAGTCCTGATTCCACCAGATTTCTCGGGACTGCAGGCTATATCCCAAGGGGATTCTCTAATCAAATGTCAATCTTTTCTAACTTAATATATTTTTTTTCAGTAGTCATCCTAAAACAAGTCTTGGGTGTAGGCGTGTCTGCACACCTGTGTATACTCAATTAGCTTAGTGTTAAGAYACTCTGCAGGTATGTAGGACATGAGATAAATTTTAAACTCCYACTTGATTTTATTTTGAGGAGATGTGATACTATGTTTTGTATACCTCCGATGAATTTRCCAAGTACTGGACTATTAAATATTCTGTGATATTTTTTTTTTCTTTTTGAATGTATAGTCCCCTTTAGTCAATGTAAAATACGTTACTACCTCATTTTTCTGTGTATCTCAAGAGATTTTTTCTTCCTAGCTAGAAAATAGGGGTCTTTCTTTCTCTCTACTGACACTACTGTGAGTCAAGGGCCAATCCTTAAATCTTTGATCATCTTAAACTTGATAATAGTGAGAAATAACCATTCAGATCCACATCTCATATTCTTGCTTACTCTTTTCTGTCTGATAGAGTCCATTTACTTCTCTCCCAAACTAGCATTGTTGAGGCTCTTGAGGTATTCTTGTTGGCTATTTGGCCATTTTTCTTCATGTTCTTCTTCAAGTTCCAACTGTCCATTAATTTGGAAGCCTCTGACAAAATCCCAGCATTTGCTTGCATTTGTTTAATTTAACAAAATTATTATAAGTCACATCTTTCATTTTATAATCTGCAAAATAAATTATCCTGCTTGAAGGTAGYAATGTAGTGCTTCATTTAACACCATAAGAGTGTTAAATTAAAAGCAGCTTTAAAAGAGGTGCTTTTTGTAAGRAAAAAAATGAAAACACGAAGCTAAAGATAACAAGGAAACCATGTAGAACAGAATGACATTTTCACTAAGAAATAGTATTAGTTTTTCTGTAATAGTATTTTCTTATGAAAGCCACTTGATTTTTATTTTCTACTTTTGAAAAAAAAACAAATATAACTAAAAAAATCTTCTGCAAAGATTCCGATAATAGTCCTATAGGTTGGTTTAACATGAAGTGTTTGCTCCGTAAGGCACACAGTCAGCAAATCACTTAAAGCAGGTGTCTGTCTTTGTGTTCTTAAGTAATCCATTTCAAATACAAACATTCCTCTGTGAAATTTGAACACATACATAAGCAGCTAGTTGAGTCAAGGCCCTAAGGGGTAGTGATATTATAGTCAGTGTAATTCAGTGTTGTTCTACCTCATTTTAGGAGAGTTCGGTGAAGTGTGCAGTGGGCGTCTAAAGCTTCCCGGCAAGAGAGATGTTGCAGTAGCCATAAAAACTCTGAAAGTTGGCTACACTGAAAAGCAAAGGAGAGATTTCCTGTGTGAAGCAAGCATCATGGGACAGTTTGACCACCCCAATGTTGTTCACTTGGAAGGGGTTGTTACCAGAGGTAAGCAGGGGTTTGATCCGTCAGTCAAATAACAACCTAATGGCAGAAATTACTTTAGTTTRTCCATGGTCAAAGAGTCAAATTATAAACAGGTTGCACACTCCTAATGGATTTTCTCCTGGTGCGTAACTAACTAAAACAATACTTACTTTATGCTACAACCTGCGGAAAAAAWTGAGATCTATGCATGATTAAAAGAAGAAGTACTTTGAAATATATTATTTTTCTAGTTTCATTTAGCCTCAAAGACCGTGCAGGGAGATAAGGTTTCTTATGTCCTTTCATATTATCTGAAGTGTCATTATTCCAGAGTCCTGTTCACACAGCAGTAGTCAGGAGAACACACTGACATTTTGATTTGTATGGTTTAATTTTCTGAATCATGACCATGTTCCATGCAGACATTTCCGAACTTATTAAAGCTCAGTAACAGTGCTGGAGGCTTCAAAAATGCTCRTGTCTCAATGATTCAGCCCTTCAAAGGAATAATATATGTTTTATCAAAAAAGGCACTGCATTTACATTATAGTTTCTCAAGTGAAATACACCTTCTTTTCTTTTAGGGAAACCAGTCATGATTGTAATAGAATACATGGAGAATGGGGCCCTTGATGCATTTCTTAGGGTGAGTACCAAAACAAATGAATATATAAACATATTCTTTTTAAAGTGTGTGTGTGTGGGGGGGTGTACATATAAATAAATAAAATATATAACTTAAAATTAATTTTTATAGGCATACGCATGTATATACACACACATATGCTATTAATGTAATAGAAGTGCTTCTCAGGCTGAGATGGAACTTGATAAATACTAGGAAATCTCTAAATTATTCCAGCAAATTTAGATCAGAAATCATAAGTCCTGACAAGATCACACTAAAATAGTCTGGGGATTTAAGTGATTTAATGTGGTGTAGAAATGGTGGCTTTTCACTAGTGATAGCTGAAGTTGTACTTTCTGCCTTTTTGGAGTAGGTTTTTTGTTTTTTCATTTTTTTAAGCATGGCGGAAATCTCTACTCAAAAATCCCTAAGTGATTTTTCAGAGGAAAACAGAAGAATGTTGCAGAGAAGAACAGGAGAAAAAGAAACACAGGCTCACAGCAACTTAGCATTTGTTGAGTGCATGTTCAGAACTGCCCAACAGTCTCCTCACCGTACATGCAAGAACAAAAATGTAAAATGACTTATAAAGCCTACATAGAGAGCAGAAAGATTRTATTTGATAAAGGCAAGATATTAATAAAATTATCAATAGCTATATTCAAAAAGAAGATAGTCCACATTTTCTAGATGCATATGATTATTTTCAGAGATGAAGAGTGGAACATAGATAAACCCTCTTAGAAAAGGACTTACCGTAAATTAACCAGAATTATATAGTGGCTAGCAAGTTCTTTTCCAGTAGGTTAGCTACTGATACATTTCTTAACTGGATGCACTGTTTTATGTCTGAAACAAATAAAACCATGTTAGAAGTGAGTTTCACTGCCCCAGGATGAATTACCACATAGGTAGTAAGTAACTAGAAAGCTGAAGTTGTGAAACTAATTTTTATTTCTTTTCTTAGCTATACTTACAAGAATTGCTTCTCTTTTCTTCCCTCTAGAAACATGATGGGCAATTTACAGTCATTCAGCTGGTGGGAATGTTGAGAGGAATTGCTGCTGGAATGAGATATTTGGCCGATATGGGATATGTACACAGGGATCTTGCAGCACGCAATATTCTTGTCAACWGCAACCTTGTTTGTAAAGTGTCAGACTTTGGTCTTTCCAGAGTTATAGAAGATGATCCAGAGGCCGTCTACACTACTACCGTAAGAGAAATTGATATTTTAGGGTTTGGAGATGTCACTATTAAGAAGAAGCATATCTTCTGGAGAACACAGATAAGAGAAAGACATTAATTGCTTGAGAAATGCTAGTCAGTTAAAAGGAAAAGAGTATCTGCAGAAAACTGGCTCAATACAGTTTGATATTTTTATAAGAGCATATATTTTTATTTGACAAAGTTCTAAAAAAGTTTGCACAGTATAGCATCCTCTTATTTGCATTATCTTATCATTATTTCAATCATTATCTGCAATATTTTCATTACTCTTTTATTTGTGGTCTTCTATTTGAACAAATACGGAAGTCTTATCCATAAAAATGTTAATCATCTCATCTAATAAGGGTCAATTGAAATATTTGTAGGCTATTGTACTATTTTTCAACTAGATTTTATCTGACCAAAAAGTTGACTAGCTGGAGGCTAGGCTGTGACAAAGCTCCGTTGCTGTGTTTCCCTTTGATGCGGGTGGGATCCTTTTCTAAAATAACCATTCATTGGGCACACTGTGCTCTCTATTCTTTTGTTGAGCCGGCTCTGCTTTCCCGCCCCTGGGGCCCTGCTATACCTATTTTCTCATGCTGAGGGGAGGAGGGGCCCGGGAATCTGTCCGGACAGGCGCAGGGATTCAGGAAATTCACAGCTGTCACTCCTGCCAGTGGGCTCCAAGTGGGGTCCTAGTTTTAAGATGTCAAAGTGAGATTATGGAGGAGCTGTATGATGACTTAATCGTGGACTTCCTTAGAATCCTTTGAAACTCTACAGTTAGTCAACTATAGTGAAGGATGCAAGTGCTGATTTTGAGGTTGATGGAAATGATTATAAATATACTCTAAGTAAAATGCCATGGAAATTTTGTGGGGAAAAAGAATACTTTTTTTTTTTATTATTTTTTTAACAGGGTGGAAAAATTCCAGTGAGATGGACAGCTCCAGAAGCTATCCAGTATCGCAAATTTACATCGGCCAGTGACGTGTGGAGTTATGGAATAGTTATGTGGGAAGTAATGTCTTACGGAGAACGGCCTTACTGGGACATGTCAAATCAAGATGTAGGTTATACTTTGTCTGTTTGTATATTAAAAAAAACTCAAGAACTATACATCTGTAAAAATGCATACACTTATGTTTCATTATGCATGTACAAAATATTTTTTTWAAAAAATAAGATCTATCAAAATAATATATGGTTCTCACAAAGTGAAAAATTACAGAGATTTTACTTTTCACCTAAATCTCTAAATCATTATTCTGCCACGTGGCTGTTGCAGGTTTCTGTCATGAGTATAAAGTAAAACTGGATTTTCAAAAATAGTAATATGTGCTTTTTATTTTATTACACTTAAACATACAAGGAATTGAGTTTTGCAATTAAATATATATATATATTTCTGAGGTTCCTGACCTCAGAACAATGATTAATCAGTTGAAAAAAGTTGTTAAAAGTCTGAGTGGCAGTTAATGACCTACTTTGGCTTTTTCAAGTTAATTATGCTGATTTAACAATATCCTTGTTTGCATAAAATATGACCTAGAGCAACAGGTCATCAGTAATAGAACAGATGGGTGTTAATCTTGATTTCTGACAAGAGTATCTATTAATATAGAATGMGTACAGGGAAAAGCTATGCAGGTGAGAAAGATGTCAGAAAGATTGTCATTTAAAGTTCCTCAGGTCGGGGGCTTGAGTTGTGTTTTTTATGAAATTTATTTTTTTTTGATTGAATGATCGACATCAAAGTGAAAAAAAAGATAAAAGTGTAAATGATGAGTCAGTTTGGCACAGTGCAAAGTTGTTAATATTTGACAGGTCTCAGTGTCAAAGATTTCATGGACTGTCAAAATATGGGCAAACAAGTCCTTGGGGCAGAGAAAGAGAAATATTTACATTCCCCAGACACCCAGTAGAATTTCATTTCTTTTGACACCTTCCTTCTGTACTAGATTCAAACATAAAAGAAGTCTGACAGGAATATAAGAGGCCTCAGAGGCAAACCTTACCTATCTT
Organism: Rhea americana; assembly: GCF_003343005.1. Classification (NCBI taxonomy): domain Eukaryota; kingdom Metazoa; phylum Chordata; class Aves; order Rheiformes; family Rheidae; genus Rhea; species Rhea americana. Next base: position 2,287,152 of record NW_028186701.1, read on the forward strand.
CCAGGAACAATAAGAGAGGGAAAAAAAGAAGAAAACTTTAAAATGGGGGGGAAATTTCAATGTCTTCATGATTCTTTTTAGATTTTGAAAAGCATTTCCTCTCTGTTGAAAACAGCAAGTCAAGCACATGAATTAACCTTTTTTGTAAAATAACTAATCACAACTTGCTGTTTCATCTATTTTTAGCACTTTACATTATATTCTTAAATATTGTACAGATGAATGATGCATCAACTGCATGGTAAAATACTTTAAAATATTCTTATATGCTGTGATATTCAAGCGTGTCCTGAAATATACCCTCCAAATTGTACACATGTCCTGAAACCAACCCCGTGGACAAATATATTAGGCAGAAATTTACAGTCAGCTTATGATTAGTTATTTATTCTCCTCTGCAATTATCAATGGGAGTAATTAACTGGAAGCAAAAATGCTAAATATGTCTCTTCTAATTTTGCATACGCACTGAGGCCATTTGTATATCTTAAGTGCATCRTTTTGCTAAATGTGGATGTGGGTATAGTCATGGACTAGATCAGGTCTTCTAAAAAATACATCTTTTGCTGTTTGCGGTTTAGGACGTCATTTCTTTAATSCCTCCCCTCTTCTTTTATATTGCTGTTATTCCTTTATAATGCTATAGATAAAGGATACAAAATCACTTTGCAACATAATCATCTCTCTTTAAGCTAAAGTCCTCCTTCTAGCAGATGCGTGGGCTGGGACGTGCCAAAAGAGCACTCATCCTGCAAGCTCTCCTGCAGAAGTGGACTGATTCAAAATCCCCCTAACTTCTCTGAGCACTGTGCATTGCTTCGTCCTTGCTGATAACAGAAACATTCAAGCTGCTGCACTTAACCCTATTGCTCTTTTAAAATTTTTATATTTGGTAATTCTAGCTCTCAGTTGATTACTGACCCTAGTGGTAAGGTGGATTAGTTTTCAAAAAAGGATGAGAGCTTAGGCTTATATGGTTTTTCTTTGCTGGACTCCGAGATTTATTTTTATTGTTATTATTATTAGTTATTATTATTACATATTCAGAAGCAATGTGATTCAGCAAACAAATTGCTTGCACACTTACTCTTCTTTATTACTTCTTTGTTCTTTGYTGGCAATCAATACATACAGTGAGGAGATCTGGCCCTCTTCTAACCTCCTTTACATCCTCAGATAGCTTAATTATGGGAGAAGCTTACATGACTATCAAGTAAACAGCGTTTCCTTTTTATCTTTTTGTGGCAAAAGTATAATTTGAAGAATTTGGGCATTTTGGCAATTTGAAGGATTATGACATATGTAAATAATATAAATACATTCCATTAGTAAGAACTCCAACTGTGTTCTATTTGTAACTTTGCATGTTAAAAATATTCATGCATCCCTCTCAAAAAAATTTTCATACGTTATCTTGAACACCATTTCTTCCCCTTCCTTAGCATAGTAGACACTGGTAGTAYACATTAATGCCCAAGTTTTGTAGCAACTTTGCCTATTAATATTTAGTAAATATTTTTTCAGTGTTTTTGATATCGCCAGCCATTTACTGTGTAGCTAACTCCTTCTTTTATATTTCCCAATTTCATCCTTCATTTTCATTTTGCTCAGAATATACCTTACAGAAGCTAATTCTATAGCATCCCCAGAGCCCTTAAAAATAATATCATTATGTTAATTCCTACCCTTCTTCAAGTTTCTCTCCGGAGCRTAGAGAACACAGAAAAGTCCTGTTCATGATCATCTTATTTCTGTTTTCACTGTCTCTTGCAGTCCTGGATATCACCTTGTCTAGCTGGTTTACTCAAGTCCCTTGAATAATTTGGTGATGTGTTCCCGTTGGTGGTACCTGAAATAATTTTCTGTTCTTCATTGGTGGTCTTTGGGATACTGACCTGTTAAACAACTTCTTCATTTTTAATGAGTCATACGTAGTATACAATGATGGGTTGAATACTGTGTGGCTTTTTTTTTTTTTAGAATAACTTCCATCAGAAATTTCTTCATCTATTTACCAAAGTACATCAAATTTTCTATATAAACTGTAGCATATTTTTTACTTTTATCTACTGCTACTTTTAAGTGTGATTTTGTTTTCTTTTTCCCCTCTTAACACTACACTAAAAGAGCTTACATTTTACTTTTAATGTTTTCTCTCATCTATATGGGGATGGTTCTTCCACATTCCCTGTTCTCCTGTAGCCACCATCTCTCGCCACTCTATCTGACAGACAACTTTACTGTCTCTGAAAGGTCATCACACTCACTCTTCAAGGTGTTAATATTAGTGCAGAAATTGAGTATTTCTCTATCATTTTTATGTTGTAGAAAAGTACTCTTATTTCTAAGTATACAGAAGAAAACTGAGTTCTAGAAGGATGAGGAAACTTTCTGAGGTTGGACTGACATTCTGTGACACAAACTTGGAATAAGTGCCCTGCCGCTGGGCTAGGCTTACTCACTTCCTTTTTTCACAAAACTTTATTTTTCAAAAGGTTTTCATACAGTCATGGATTTCTTCATCCAGATTTTTGAAGGTCATTTAGTATTCTTTGCAGTTCTCTTCACTTTGCAGTTCACTGCTTTTGCACTTTTGTCACACAGCCTATGGAATATTTTATATCTGAAGTTATTTTTTTCACTAAACCCTGGATATTCACCAACTTTATTTATCATACCTAGGATAAACCCAGAACAGCTTCTGATCTTGCTTTCTGTACAAACCGAGAGAGAAAACAATCCTACGCGCCTTCAGGAGTAACCACCCTTCCTTAGCAATTCTAATACTGTTATGTCAGTCAATGTCAATATATTTGAAATCCCTCATGAACAGTGTTTTAGTCCTTTTTCACAAGCTTTTCTTATCTGCATTGGTTCACGATGTGCTTTCTTATCCTGCCCTCAAGGTTTACAGCAGTTTCCTGTGATTTTACTTTAGCCATTTCTATTTTTCACTTAAATCCAAATGGATATGGCTAAGAAAGTCCACAAGTGAGTGTAATTCTTGGTTCAGACATTTATGCTCTCCTTCGATCATATCACCTGGCAGCATCTCTTATTAAATCTAACCTTCTGTTTAGATGATATATTAAAATACCATTCGGCCAGACCTTCCTCACTCACATGACAAGCTAATGTAACATGGCTAGACATATAATACATTTTTTTTCCTAACAATTTATGTCTGCTAAACATTTTTCTGGGATCCTTTTATAATATCTTCAGGCTTTTTGGATTTTATATGTGCATGCATGGATCCTTATCCATTTACAAATCAATGGCTTCTACCACACACTCTCTCATAAAAGCCTTGAGGCGAGTAATAACGCTTTCTGAAATAACTCCATTTATCAATCTATCTGTTGCACCCTTAGTGAATTTAATTGTTGCTCCCTGATGTTCATCTGAGTAGGTAATATAGCTACGTTGTGCATATATAGCACAATATGCTTAATAAGCCCAAAGATAAAATCGGGGGTGCTATTTGAAAACATGAAGGCTGGTGTCAAAAAAACAGACTCATATTTTTGCAACACTTGGATGGCAAATTCCAGTGTATTGCATTTTTTGAACTGCTTAGCAATATACATTCCTTAAATATTGCTCCCTTGATGAAAAATGATTAATTATGTTGGCTACTAGGTTATAAAAGCAATCGAAGAAGGCTATCGTTTGCCAGCACCCATGGATTGCCCAGCAGGACTACACCAGCTGATGCTAGATTGCTGGCAGAAGGAACGTGCTGAAAGGCCAAAGTTTGAGCAGATAGTTGGTATTCTCGACAAAATGATTAGGAACCCAAACAGCTTGAAAACCCCACTGGGAACCTGTAGCAGGTAAGAAAAGCTTTAGCACGTGTTTATATGATGATGAGCGTGGCTTGGTTCTGAATGTTTTGGTTGGTTGCTGATTCCAGTTCATACTTTTCCATGTGTCTCTCAGTTCTTCCTCCTAGTTCTTGTTCTTCCTTTCCCTCATTCACCCTTTCTTTGTATCTCACTGAACAAAATCAAAAATGACTTAGTTAAAAGTAACCAAAATAAAGGAAGTAAATATCGTGGACTAGCACGCTTCTTGGTAAACCGCTGCCCACTCGTCACTCTGTACTCTCACCATCAGCAGTCTTTGTTTTCTTGCTTCTTAAAATTGTAAAGGCTTGAGGGCATGGATCATCATCTATTTTAGTTTTGTATGATGCATTCCTTGCCCTAGGAATTGCTGAATAGAAACAATAGTTAATAGTTTAATAGTCAATTTTACTCATGCCTGGCCAACTCTAACACTGCTACACTGTAAACTCTAGATTTTACCTTTAGTATTTTGGCTTTAATTTCTTCCAGTGATTGCATCTCGTATTTCATGGTGTAGCAATTAATGGCTTCTTTATGTAATTTAGGTGAATTATTTAATCATGGTAATCTTTTGATCCACTAGCTAGATCACTGCACTAGGGAATCAAGTGGCCTGTGTTCTGCTCCCAGTTCTGCTCTTGACTACTGATTTGCTATGTGACCTTAAACAACTTACTTTGTGTCTCTGCTCTTCCTTTGTCCTTGTTTCGTCTAATCCAGTTGAATAACAGAAATAGCTGCAATCATATTTTCTAAGATACTTAAAAGGATAGTATCTTTATTTTATTCAGTAACTTCAATTGCAGCTGCTGTCATGATAGGTAATAAAACTGATTTTCTGTTAGTAACCATAGTCTAGTAGGCCGATATTGCTCACTGTGACCTTTCATCTTTTACATGAATAAGCTTAGGAAATACACATTGTGAGCTACAGAATAGTCAGAGCTATTCATAGAATACATTAAACTGTGTGTAAAGGCCTATTACTTTCTTCTCCTGAAGTATTTTAATACCCCAAACTTATTTGACTCTGACCTTGCTAAATACTCCCTGATGTTTTGCTCTCTTTGGAAACAACTTACTTTCCTTTTTCCTTCTCCGTAGACCAATTAGCCCTCTTCTGGACCAGAACACTCCCGATTTTACCACTTTCTGCTCCGTAGGCGAATGGTTACAAGCTATTAAGATGGAAAGATATAAGGATAATTTCACAGCAGCAGGCTACAACTCTCTTGAATCAGTTGCCAGGATGACTATTGAGTAAGTTAGTACTGGGCATGTTTAACTTGCATATAGGGAACTTCTAGATAAAAAAAAAATACACAATGTTCAACTCTAAAACTTTACCCTGAGTACAAAGGATGGTACTTAGGGTTAAATCAGCTGGTTTAGAAGCTGACAATATTATATTAGAGCACCCCGTAAAAGGACAAATACTCTGCCGCCTATGTGTGGTGTTACTTTTTTCTTTGCTTTTAGTCAATTGAAATGATATCAAGGGGCTAGAATTTGAGGGAAAATGTGGCCCATTTAAAGTATGTATGTATAGGAAAATAACTACTTTACCTCCACTACCTAGCTGATGCCTTTCCAGAAATGTACTAGGAAGATGTGGAATTTTCTTCYAACTGGTTGGGGGCTATGTCATGCAAGGAATGACGTTACATCAGGATAAAAGTCTATAGGGGCAAACAATTTCCAGAAGGCAAGCATGGCCTGTATCAGTACTGCCATCTTAAACGGGTCTTCTTGGCACTGTATTCTTATCCTGATAGCTGCCAAACACTTGTAATTCCTCCTACAGAGCAGTGTTTTTCTGAACAAATCTGAAACAAGGCACTCAGGTTTGCAACCCCACTCTTATCCACGTGATATCACTGGGGCTTTCTGCCTATAGTTGGGGAACCATCACCATACCCACAACTTCTGGTAGGTCAGTAGCACTAGTGGTGGAATGGAGGCAGCCAGCCCTCTTTCAATTGCATGATGGGTATGGGTCAATATGCAAAGAGTTTCTCTAGGCGTCTCTTTAGGAAGCAGGCTATGATCCCCCTTATGTTTATACATAATTTTATCCTGAAAGCCTCCCAAGTATTTTACAAGAGAGATTTCTCTTTCTTTGGGTATCCTTAAAAACTTCAGTGAAAGATTATCATAGTGCAAAACATACTGGCCTCATTCTTAAATGTGGAGACATATGCAGTGTAATGACATGCCTTGCATTTACGCTCTTCACTGAGATGTTCAACAGGGCTTATATGAACTTCACAGTGCTGAGCTGAGGTTCCAGTATCAATGTTAGAAACCTGTAGCCCAGACCACTATGTAGCTTTAAGTCACAGTTGAATACCATACAAAAGCAATCTAAGTTGAAAAATTAACAATGTACGCATTTATCTTCCCCAGGGATGTGATGAGTTTAGGGATCACGTTGGTTGGTCATCAAAAGAAAATCATGAGCAGCATTCAGACTATGAGAGCACAAATGCTACATTTACACGGCACTGGCATCCAAGTGTGATAGACATTTCTCCCTTATGAGGGAGGTGACAGACTGAGAGAACAGCACTGGCCTTCAGTATATATGAAGTGCTGCTAGAAGACACTTGATTTCCTGGGTCCTTCCTGCAGTGAATAGAAGAGCTACAAGAAGCACCTACAGACTTGAACTCCTAAGTGCCACCAGAATTTATGAAAAGGGAATTAGGATCCACCAGTGGTGGCAAGGAAAACAGCAGTGACAATAAACAAAGTACTACCTGAATAAACATACAAACACCTTGAGCTCTCTAACCTCCTTTTTATCTAATAGACTTTTTAAATGTACATAAAAATTTAAAAAAAGAATATATTTGTCAGATAAAATCATGATATTATTGTTGAATTCAACAAAATATTTTCCTTAAATCTGTGATTTCTGAACCTTTTTTTAATCATTTGTGTTTATTCTTCATAAAGACTTTCTTTTAGTATGATGTTTATATCTTTGGACCTTTTTAGTGCTAATTCTATGACACATTACTACACTGGGTACCTCTGAAGGATTATTTGAGTTCCTAGAAATTTAAAAAGCATGACCAAGCAATGTATATCTGTCCAAACATTGGTATCCTTTTGTGCCATTTTCTTTTGTTAAATCAGTACCGTATTGACATGGCTAGCTAATTGGCAGGGAGTCAGGAAAATGCAAGTTGCCAAGAGCTCTGATATTTTATAAAGAATTTTTTAAGGTTACACATATACTATCTTTTAAAAGAAAATAAAAGACAAAAAAAAATTAAAAAAAAAAGGAAAAGCAATAATGACCCCTAAGTAGTTCTAGGCACTTTTAGCAGATTGTTTGTGAGATAATTTTAATGGACTAGAGTTAAAGTGAGATATATTCTAAGAAACTGTAAACCTGCTGAGGCACTGCATTGAATGGACAAGTGATTGTAGGAGTGTCTCAGAGCATGGGTGCAGTTCTCCAGTGTTATCGAACCATTTAATCTGAGCACATCACATTGTTTTCAATACTCTGCATTAGCAAATCTGAGAGAAATAGCTGGCATATATTTTATATGAGTTTAAGTTGAATGCAGTCCAGCTGTGAGACTAAGGATGTAGATTTTATAATAGAACTGTAGAGCATTAGGTGAGGGGCAGTTCAAAATTTTCATCTTTTTTACTAGCTTTTGCTGCTCTGAACGAAAATGTGTGTGCACGCTCACACAGACACAGGCACACACACACACACACACACACACACACACACAGAGTCATCAGGAGCATAGATGCAAGCGTGCTCAATGAAGTACCTTTTTAACCGTTTTTATTTATATATGTATTTTGTTTGACTTAAATATTTAATTACTATAAGCAATAACAAAGTGTGTCTTTACAGATATTGCAGGAATGTATATGAACCAGAGAGAAATGCTTTAAAAAATTCTGAAAATTGTGAACTACCCCAGCAATGAAATGCTGTACTTCCAAAGAGAATTGGGCTGCTTCTATTGATTTTGATAGAGAAAGATCCCAGGGATCAGTCATAAATTGGTCTTGTTTGATAATGTGGGCATCCACACAAAAAAAACAAAAACAAAAGAAAACCCTGTAAATGTTCCTTTGTAAAACTTGTAAATTTTATTTATACTGTCTTGTTTTGTACACACATTTATGTGTAGTGAGCTCTGAATACATTGAAAATGCACTATATTTTTCTATTTTACTTGCAGAGCATCACAAACAAACATGTATATTCAGTGCTACATAATGTGTTTTCCCACATTTAGGACCAAAGATAGTTATCAAAAACTTAAAGGCATCATTTTTCCCATCTTTTTTCTCCCCTTTTAGATCATTGTACAGTGTTATATCTGACATTTTATTTATTTGTTTCATTAGAAAAATCAGTTTGGTTATACTAATTTTTGTCCCCCTGCCTTTGTTGAAGAAAATCTGTAAAAAGCTTTTAATTAGCGTAATCCCGTTACATAGACACTTCCATTTGTAATCTTTGTAATAGACTGTAAATATATTTTTGGAACTATAATGCAATGTGCATAAGGGTTATTTTTCAGTGTCCATATATGATTGTTTATACAATTCACAGCACTTTACAGTCATGCTGAGAAGCCTAATTTATTGCCTCGATTTGGGCAGAGTAAGAGAAAAGGTGAATATTCTTATTTCATATTAGACTGTCATTCCATAGAAATGGAGTTATTTTCGTGTATGCAGCTCAAGATGACTTTTTTTAACTATTAAAATTAATTTTCTAAAAATGCCATAGAAGCAAAATGCAGAGTATTCTGCATGCCCAGTTTTGAAATTAGTGCACGCAAGCACTCAGCCAAGGCACTGAAAGTAGCTGTTGGACCACCATTAACTACTAAGCATCTGTTTTGTGTTATAACACGTTAAGTGCCTCGCTGCTGGGGTCACCATGACCAACATCGGTGCAGGGTGCTTGTCAATTTTGCTGCTTTTTTCGGCATCTAACTATGAATTTAGATGTCTAACTTCTGACCCCTGCTCTCTTACAAACCTTGGCTGTTATTTCTAAGGGCTTGGTGATTAAAGGTGCAATGCAGCAATGCTGGTATTGCTGAGAACCCACAAACCCTAAATACATGAGGCCATGCTTCACCTTTAGGATTTATTCAATATTTTGAAGCACAGAGGCCTCAAAGCATGTGTGGTGTCTTGTCTTTAGGCTCTCACACGTACGAGCGAGGTCCCTAATGTTATTTCTTCCTTATTTTTCCTTATTTGATTTAAGCCATCTTCTTTGAATAGTAAATGTATTTTACCATTCATCTATATACCTTGATTGCCTTAATGTTGCCACARATGTGTACACATTTGAAGGTGGTAGAGTAGATTGGGAAAGCACAATCAATATCAATATTCCTGTCATATCTATCTAGCACATGCATGTAAAAGGGTTTGTAATTGGTGGAGCAGTAACGTATTGATGTCAGTTGCAGTTCCCTAAGTTCCAGGAGAAGATAGATGAGCCTGAGAAAAATGAAAGCTCCAGGGAAAGTTGATGTTCATGGGAGGAGCTGAAGAAAAAGTGGAGATGGAGAGAGAATTGTAGGCTGAATGGTGAAACAAGGAAGTGGGCTCAGTTCTGACGTAGTTCTGTTGAACTTGGGAAGTGTGCAGAATTTCAGGCTGTGAATGAGGTTGATCTTAAGAGTTTATCCATCCACAAGCATCTAAAAATGAGATGTCTAAGACAAGCAGGATGAATCCTCCYCTGGGAAAGTTTATCTTCATTGCCTGCAGAGGGATCCTGGATGATTAGCTTAAATTAGGCATCTAATGTTTAGCTAGTTAAAGTTAGGTGAGATGATTGCTACCCTATGTGTCCTTGGCTGCTACAGAGTTTCCCCCTCAAGCTGTTTCATAGAAAGACAGCTCTTCCACTACCAGTATATCCTGGAATGTATTTGAACTGGGTTTTATCACAGGGATTTTTCTTTTCTTCAGAGATTTGTAACAGATCACCTAAATGCTCTTTGTATATGGGTATTAATTCTTGATAMTTTTTGTGGTTGTTCTAAGGAAGACCTGCCTAGTAAATTACAGTTATTTAATATTTTAAATAATCTGAAATATTTGTTGACAAACTGCTTCAATCCAGAGGTTATGTGGTCAGATATGATAGCTGCTGTTCGCAAAACCATGTTTTTAAAGCTTTGTCATGTAAGAATCTCCAAGAGGCAAAGATGCTTAAATGTATCTAAAAACTGAATGTTGCCCTTAATTTTTCCATCATCGAGCTGTGTCTGTATTATTCTCCATTTAAAAATGAGGTTTTCATAATTCTTTAGAGTCATCTGGCATCCACCAAGGAAGTCTGAAAAAAATATTTTAAATTAAATTTGCTTTTCTCCACTAATAGTAATACATGGTAAATAGTTTCCACTGTTTTGAATGTTACAAGAACTGTTGCTTTTATGTGGGGGATGAAGGGGTTTGATTTAGTTTTGTTGCTGGCATTTTTTTTTTTTACCTATATTGGTTAGTAGTGGAAATAAAAGTAATAATAATAATTTGTCCTTAACTTTCTAAATAATTCATATATAGTAATTCTGAGAATGAATTAAYTTCTACAACTTTCAGTTGCTAACTGAAAGAAGATGTCTTTGTCACTCCAGCCATAACTGTAAGTGATGCAGAGACACACTGCCACAATGGCASGTTCGTCTGGCATTCTTTTACCAAGTAATCAAATAAGGCAGCCCACTGGCTGTGTGTGAGGAGTRAAGGACAGCTAAGCCAAAAAAGGGTTGTTTCACCTTTTATAAATAACATATGTGACACTTTGCACCCGGTGCTTACTTCCCCAAAACCTGATATGCGGTTAGAAACTCATAGGCTCATGACATCTTCAGTGTTTTTTTCTTTGATTTTGAGCAAATGTCATTTGAGGTGCTATGGAAGAGAACAGAACAGTTCTCAGACAAAATGTTAAGCCCAGCTTAAGAAAAAGACAATATAAATACTTGCCTAAAAGTAATTTTTTGGAAGCAGGTTGTTCAAGGATTTTCAGGCAGCTGAAGCTGTGGTTTGCTGAGCAACTACTGCAATAGAGTTTAAGTATGTGTAGGACCTCTTAGAATCATACTTGTAAGGAATTAGCTGATACATAGAAGTAGTAGAATTTTTTTCTCCATTTACTTGGAGTGCACTTGCAAATAGATGATAGCTTTTGGATTCAAAAGACCACTCAAAAGGCTTATCTTCAAACTAATTCCTAGTAAAACAGAAAATCTGGGCAGCGGATGATATTTTTTGCACTGTTCCCTTAAGAGCAGTCAAACACAGCCAGCAATTACTTTTAAAAAAGGATCTTTTTTATTTTCATCATGCAGCCTTTCATTTACTTAGGAATAAGCAGTCTGCTAATTGTATTTCCTACAGAAACARGGTTGGTGGAGGAGAGGGAAGATACAAAAAGTTTGGAGAGGAAAAAAACACATACACACACATACCAAAGAAAGAAAAAAACAAGCCAATAAATGAATTGTGAAACCCAAAATATGACTGAGTTCACCTATTTAGTAATACATTCTATATAGTGCTTTGAAAAATATATGCTTACTGAAGCATACAGCATAACAGATTAACCATAGGCATAAAATCTGCAATATTCTTACAAGTGAGTAGAGGCAGAATGCAAGCTGCGTTTGCTGGGAGGTTCTCCCCCCCCCATCCTATCCAGATTTGATTTTGCAAGATTTTTAAGTCAGGATAATAAACAAGCACTTTTTGTGTAAAGTTTGTGTAAAGGCTGAGGGACAAACTAGCGAGTGTGTAACACCCATGAAATTGTGAGTGCACCTTTAGGGCAGGTAAAGACTGTGCAATTTGAAAGTGAAAAGAGTCATCTGGAGTTTGGATGCTGTAGAGACTTTTTAGATTATTTGCAGTGAGATTATGAAAGGTTAAACATTGAAAAGGAAAACTTTCATAGCTGATGAAAAGTCAGAAAATGTCAGGGATTGGAAAAAGAGAGAGCTGAAGGCACCTAGAATTGGTGAGACTAAGTTGTAGGGCTCCACAAGGCATTCCAAAAGCTGGCACTGAATTTAAGGAATATTGAGATTTTTTTAAGTAAAGAGATATTGTTAATAAAATATACCTAATAAAGTAATGTGGAGTGGTTTCAGTGCTCAGATTTTTCCTCAGGCCAGATTGGAATTTGTCAAAGAGACTAAATTGAGACAGATGGGAAAGCAACTGGTAATTCACAGCTTGTTCAAGCAGACTTGAAAGAGACAAGAAAGGAAAATTTTGCATTAAAAGCTTGAAAATAAAACAAGAACTATGATTATATTTACTCTCAGAGGATCCTTGAATAATTTTCTTTAAATCTAGGGTAAAGATAACGGATTTTAGCACTGATATTATACTTATTGGGTGAAATTAATGACTAATTAAAATGACCAAGAAAGAATCACAAGTCAAAAAATAGTTGATGTCTTGATAGACTGAAAAAGATGAGATGCAACCATATGAAATTCATATAGCCAGCYGAATGAATCTTGGACAAAACAAGACATAATTCCTAGCACCAGAGGAGCTAAATCAGGAACAGAAAATCTGTTAATCTGTGGGCCAAAGTTGCTGTATTTAATTCAACCAAATAACCAATTGTGGAACAGTGTTGCTAGTAATAATTAATGCTAATAATGAAAAATTACAGCTTAGAGTTCATCTAATGAATCATGATATGGTTAACACWGGGAAATACATGAAATGGTTAATCCATAGTTATACCCAAAGATTGATTAATCTATGCTAGTGATGTTAACAGTTACAAAATTGAGCTATTTATTTCAGGTCTGTTATAAACTGGAGAAAATATAACCGCAAGTGCATAACTAAAGCCACCTTCTTTTCTGCCAAAAAAGGGAAGGAATGAAAAGGTTGCTCAAGATCAATAGAAATTTTCTAGTTGTTTCCATAGAATTGCCATGAAATATATGGCCTTATCTCATACATTAAGGAATTAACCTCCTACTCCAGAGATACAGCCTCACTAAGAAGGCAAATCAAGAGACTACTGTAGTCAAAGCCTGTTCATCCTTTTGCTTTACTAAGGCATTGACATTTTGCATGAAAGAGGCCAAATTGAGGAAGAAATGAAAAAATGTAGATATATTGATTCTTCACATTTCCTGTCTGTAGAGATGTTACTCAGGCATCTTCTTGATTATTATTGAATGTACTTTACTATCAACTTTCAGTGAAGGTGAAGGGCTACGTGTCCATCCTTAAGATAGTTGCTGGAAAACATATTTCAATTTCCTTTTCTCAGGGACCATCCAGTCTATGCCAAGAATGCAAGATTTTTTCCTTTTTTTTTTTTTTTTTGATTTTACAAATAAGAAAGTCCAGCACTCTCAGATTACTTCTCTCTAGAGTGTTCTTTTAAGTCATAGTTGTAAATTAAATAGCTTCTCCCACCAAAGTTGCACATAGCAAATTGCATGAGAAGTCTGATTTGCTTAGAATGATCTTRGCAAAATCATTCAGCTACTTCTTGAAGGCCACCCAGAAATGACAAATTTAAAATGATGGTTAGGATTTTGTCAAGAAAGTGAAAGAGATGGATTTACCGTCTTCATCATCCTCAGAGGTTTGGGTCTACAGCTTTCACATCCCCAGAAAATACTCTATCAAACTATAGTGCATTCTGGGTAGAAGATATCCTCAGTAACTCTCATTGAAAATAGACTATGAATGCAAAATGTATGAGTCGATAAGGTGAAGAAATGGAAAATTAATTTTGTAGAAGGTTAGACCAAGACTTCTCCGGATTTATGCATTTTTGGTGGTGATAGTAGTGGTGTTTCCATGTGGGATCAGTGGAAGACTAAGATGGGTTCCAGAAGATGAAAGAGGAGAATGAGGTTGTTTGGGAAGAGACGGCTCACTGATTGGGGAAAAAGAGGCTGAGAAGAGAGAGGACCTGAGGGAGCAATAGGTGGTTTGGTGGCAATCTTTGTATTTCTCCTTTTCAGGACATTTGAGGTGAAAGACCCTCACCTTCAGCTCACTTCATCCCAGGTCTCACAAATCCTCCTGACTCTTTTGTTCAACTACCTCCTTAAGTTCTCCCTTACATTATACCACACTAAATATAACTATTGTCTTCTTCACTAGTAGCCAGTGTTTGCATTCCCATGGGCTGCTGGAAAGGAAGCAATACAAAGGGCCAAAAAAAATATAGACTGCATGCCTACAGGAGGAAATTGGGCCAGCCTAATGAAAATTTATTATAGATAGTATTTCTGGTCTTCAGTACAGTGGATAAGAGTGCCTGTGGATTGCTCCTGTGGAGAGAAAGGCTTCACCTTACTAAATAACTTCCTTTTACACTCCAACTAATCTACCCCCAAGAGCGGAAAAGGAAAAGGAAAAGGAAAAGGAAAAGGAAAAGGAAAGGAAAGGAAAGGAAAGGAAAGGAAAGGAAAGGAAAGGAAAGGAAAGGAAAGGAAAGGAAAGGAAAGAAAAGAAAAGAAAAGAAAAGAAAAGAAAAGAAAAGAA